>NW_007380155.1:0-408 GCF_000475195.1 Diaphorina citri | reverse complement strand
TTTTTTTGTTTTTTTTTTTTTTTTTTTTTTTTTTTTTTTTTTTTTTTTTTTTTAAGAGGTTTGACAGAGGGAACTTTAACTGCTATGGTCTTATCGTCCCGAAATCGAGGAGAGAAGGAAGACAGGATAGGAGAAAGCCAGCCGTTTCCGAGAACGAACATTATCCCATCAGGATAAAATCCGCCCCGGGCGGGAATCGAACCCGCGGCCTAGCGCTTACAAGGCAGACGCACTACCAACTAAGCTAAGTAGGCTGGCTCCTCTTTTACATTTACAAATATGTTCAAAAACGCGATTGAGAGAGAGAAAGCGGGAGGGAGAGATGAGAGGGAGGGAGGAGAGAGGGAGGAGAAGGAGAGAGATAGGGGGAGGGAGAAAGAGCTCAATTTTGTACCAATATACTCAAAC
>NW_007380154.1:24296-31260 GCF_000475195.1 Diaphorina citri | reverse complement strand
GCTCATCCACCTTGCAGTCGGATTCTCTGAAAGGATCAGAAATCAATTTTGAGAACAGCAACCATTTGTTGTAATCAACCAACTGACAGTCAAGAGGTGTAAGTAGGTATTCTTAAACATTGACTCGAAAGCCGGAGGTTGCTGCTATGAGAGTATGCACAGAAATGTTAGACGTATGTTTGCTATCGGAAGGAAATCTTTTCGTAAGAATTCACCTGCTATTGATACAAGACATGTCTCATGTAATAGTCATCTTAGTAAAGGCTTAGAACGCTGACTTTCGAACCTGGGTTCAAATCACACCTAGAACGAACTGAGCTCGTCCACCTTGCAGTCGGATTCTCTGAAAGGATCAGAAATCAATTTTGAGAACAGCAACCATTTGTTGTAATCAATCAACTGACAGTCAAGAGGTGTAAGTAGGTATTCTTAAACATTGACTCGAGAGCCGGAGGTTGCCGCTATGAGAGTATGCACAGAAATGTTAGACATATGTTTGCTATCGGAAGGAAATCTTTTCGTAAGAATTCACCTGCCATTGATATAAGACATGTCTCATGTCATAGTCAACTTTGTAAAGGCTTAGAACTCTGACTTTCGAACCGAAGTGCTGGGTTCAAATCACACCCAAGCAAACATTTTTGGACCTATTCCGTTACGCATTGTATGTATCTATTATGAAAGCGGGTCCTGCAGTACAAAGAAGACTTACCTCAAGTAAATCAATCCCCAATTCTCTACGGCACTGACGTTGAATCCGGGAACTACCACCAGGTCGACTTTGGCCAGGGGTAGTGGCGTATCGAACGTGACGGCAAAGTGATGCAGAATGTCCGGCACAATCTCAAGCAGGTAGCCGAACTCGTCTGCCATTGACGGCCGTCTCCATATGTGAACGGCCAGAGGACGTTTCTGATGGGGTAGTGTGACGTTGGCTGTCTTGGCCGTTGTGTTGCCGATGAAGAATGAGAGGAGCCGAACTCGTCTGCCATTGACGGCCGTCTCCATATGTGAACGGCCAGAGGACGTTTCTGATGGGGTAGTGTGACGTTGGCTGTCTTAGCCGTTGTGTTGCCGATGAAGAATGAGAGAAGATAGGTCGACATCCGGGGAGTTGTGGCGAAGGTGGTGACGGTCATGGCTTCGTTTTTGCTGAAAATTTCGACAGGAAGATCAGAGATGAATCGAATATTGTTTCATATCTACAAAGCCCACTTGCCCTCGAACGTCACGTCAGGAGGATATCAAAACTTTCAGTACCTATGAAAACTGCACGAAACTATACATACGAGTATAAGGAGGAAGCCCCAAAGATCGCGATGAATAAGGACTTTAATTAGTGGCGTTTTTGCTGAAAATTTCGACAGGAAGATCAGAGATGAATCGAATATTGTTTCATATCTACAAAGCCCACTTGCCCTCGAACGTCACATCAGGAGGATATCAAAACTTTCAATATGAAAACTGCACGAAACTATACATACGAATATAAGGAGGAAGCCCCAAAGATCGCGAGGACCTTAATTAGTGGCATTGACTAATAGATGGTTCCGAATCCTTTAAACTTTTAGGTTTGCCAGAGAGCCTAGTTCCAAGTTTATTCTTATTCCATAAAACTGAAATGGAATGCATGAGGAATTTCGCCTTACCCATCAGTGAAATTGTGTGTCTTGGGTGTGTTGAACAGACATGAGTATTTCTTGGAATGCGTGACGCTCACGTTAAAAGTGGTCTTATGAATCGGCTCATCAAAACAAGGAAACGCCTGACGAGCTCCCGTGGGATCAAATTTCGTCATTATGATGTACCTGAAATGATGGGCTAGATGGAAATCTAAGGCCAGCCACTCTCTATCAGGTAGACCGGATAGGTACACCTCATCAGGTCCGCCGGTCAGGTCTACCTGACGGTCATGGCTTCGTTTTTGCTGAAAATTTCGACAGGAAGATCAGAGATGAATCGAATATTGTTTCATATCTACAAAGCCCACTTGTCCTCGGACGTCACATCAGGAGGATATCAAAACTTTCAGTATGAAAACTGCACGAAACTATAGGTACATACGAGTATAAGGAAGAAGCCCCAAAGATCGCGATGAATAAGGACTTTAATTAGTGTCATTGACTAATAGATGGTTCCGAATCCTTTAAACTTTTAGGTTTGCCAGAGAGCCTAGTTCTCAGTGTCGTTGAAGTCCGTGTTAGTCAATGTAGTCAAAGTAACGGGGATGTACCACTGTCTCTCATAGTCGTCTGAAGAAACACCTTTGGGGATTTCATAGTGGAACCATTCCTGGAAATAAGAAAGAGGACTATAAAGTTTTCGAATTTTGGGTCCAAACAGTGATGCGCCAAATCTTCGGAGCCTGACCTACAGTAAAGAACAAAAAATGAGCACTGTTCCTTATTCCTTTTGATCTTTTCATGCTGAAATGAACCAACAAACATGCAGGCCTGGGTCGAAGTAACCGAGTAAGTAAATTGTAGATTTATGCTTCAATAGTTATTGCTGTTAGGAGTGTTAGATGAATAAAATAACTTGCTATACTTGTACTTCTTTGTGTGTTTCCTTTTTAGCTACATATCGAACATTTCCTACGAATCTTACGATTCTTCCTAATCTCACAATATTTCTTACCATTGTCTACCTGCCTAAATTATTATTATGTCCAAACTAAGGGAAATTAAGGAATTTTATTTGGAGAAACTAGAGGATAATTTTACCTGGCGAAATTTCAGGTGGTCCCTCTTCTTCTCATCTCGGGTAACATGGAGCACCGGGAACCCCTCATTGCTCACCCAATTCCTCATCACGTGGGTCAAGTTTTTCCTCGTGCTGTTGGAAGCCCAAACCATGGGCTTGTCCAGAACTCCGTTCAAAGTTTCGGCAAAGTCCATTTCGTTTGCATTAGCCGTGTTCCTGAAAATGGTCAGAGATTTTTTCCCCCCAAGAGGTTTGATAGAGGGAACTAAAACTAATCCTCAGTCTTATCGTCCCCCAAAATGGTAGAGAAAAGGAGGACAGGATAAGAGGAGACCAGCAATTCCGAGAACGAACTTTATCCGTGTAGGATAAAGGGAAGATTCGCTGGGTACCTGTCAGGGGAAATAGTTTCATGACTTGCGGGGCAGCTCGTTTGACTTGCATAGGTGTTATTTTGTAAACATGTCATTAAAATGAGGGAGAATCGCAGGATTAAGGATAGCTTTGAGGATTTTAAGCAGAAGTTTTGCTTTGAACCAAATTCTGATTTCTCCATCTTGCTCATAGTTATTACAAGTCTTCAAAAATTCCTAAATTATGATATTGAAGAACTAAAACCAATACCTAAATATAAATATCTTTGTATTAACCAAATGAAACGGTAACAGTCAACAAAGTAGAAGTTTTGCTTTGAACCAAATTCTGATTTCTCCATCTTGCTCATAGTTATTACAAGTCTTCAAAAATTCCTAGGGAAGATTCGCTGGGTACCTGTCAGGGGAAATAGTTTCATGACTTGCGGGGCAGCTCGTTTGACTTGCATAGGTGTTATTTTGTAAACATGTCATTAAAATGAGGGAGAATCGCAGGATTAAGGATAGCTTTGAGGATTTTAAGCAGAAGTTTTGCTTTGAACCAAATTCTGATTTCTCCATCTTGCTCATAATTATTACAAGTCTTCAAAAATTCCTCAATTATGATACTGAAGAACTAAAACCAATACCTAAATATAAATATCTATGTATCAACCAAATGAAACGGTAACAGTCAACGTCAAAATAATCCACAAGAAAGGAAGAAAATTGAGGAGCACGGTAGCGCTCCGCCCCGCCAAGTCAAGAAAGTTTGACAGCGCTACTAAATAACTAAAATATATTATACGCCACAGAGAAAGTGCCCGTTTTCAGTTCTACTTACATGTACATAGACGATTTGGTCGGAAGATTGGCGGCCCATGTACGCGGAGAAGAGACACAAACACATCACCAAGATGGTCAGCAGAGCCGCTTTTCGGTAGGAGAGGAACCATCCGCCATCTCGACTATACTCGATGTCCGAAACTGTGAACTCACTTCGAACCCCGTTGACAAACGACGGCATTGCGTCGGATTTCGTTTACTTTGATTGAACCATTTACATTTATCCTAAGCAAAAAGGTCTCAGAGTTTAAATTAAATCATTATTACGAGTTATCACTGTGCAGGAGAGGAACCATCCGCCATCTCGACTATACTCGATGTCCGAAACTGTGAACTCACTTCGAACCCCGTTGACAAACGACGGCATTGCATCGGATTTCGTTCACTTTGATTGAACCATTTACATTTATCTTGAGCAAAAAGGTCTCAGAGTTTAAATTAAATCATTATTACGATTTATCACTCTGGTTGCACCATTTATTTTAGATAACTAGTTAAAAATGTTTAAGTTGTCATGCAAAAAGCGTTCATGATCTCTTGATCACCAATCAGGTTTGAAATCAGTGCACACTCTTTCAAATAAGTGGACACATCTTGTGTTGAATAGTGGTTAATGGTACTAGCCCTTCCTCCAACTTGGTTTGGTAAAATTTTGTCAAATGTTCCGATTTGTTATCAATGATTTTGAAGAGCTTCAATCTCTTGATCACCAATCAGGTTTGAAATCAGTGCACACTCTTTCAAATAAGTGGACACATCTTGTGTTGAATAGTGGTTAATGGTACCTACTAGCCCTTCCTCCAACTTAGTTTGGTTAAATTTTGTCAAATGTTCCGATTTGTTATTAATGTTTTTGAAGAGCAACTAGCATTATTGAAAACTGATTTCAAGATGGTTTTTCGTCGACCAGTTTGTCAAATATTTTCAGCAATCAATATGTATTTTCACTTACACTAACCACGTTTATACGTGATAAAATTGTGATCTCCTTATGGTATGTATGAAAATCCTTCACATATGTTTTCCACATGTGTTCGCGATGGCGTTTTTTAGTTCAAGGTTAGAATAAATGTTTTCGTCAGGCTCTCCAGCTGTTTTTGGTTTAGAATAACGATCCCCTGGTGAGAAAGGTCGAAAATCTTCTCAACGATGCGATGTAGAGCTTAAAAAACCAAGATCAACAAAAAAGGAGACGAAAAATGTCAGACTGATTGATTTTATGTTGTTGCTTTTGCTTTTGGAAACTCCAACTCAGAAAAGTTTGTTAAAAGTATTTTAATTGTTTAATGAAAGTTAGGTATATACTAATCAAATTGAGCACTTAAGGTTAAGTTATCAGGTTATCACTTTCAAATCTTTCAATAAGGCCCAACGAAGATTTCGGTTTAGAATGACGATCCCCTGGTGAGAAAGGTCGAATATCTTCTCAACGATGCGATGTAGAGCTTAAAAAAACCAAGATCAAGAAAAGAGGAGACGAAAAATGTCAGATTGATTGATTTTATGTTGTTGCTTTTGGAAACTCCAACTCAGAAAAGTTTGTTAAATGTATTTTAATTGTTTATTGAAACTTAGGTATTGGCTGCGCCTTGCGTATAAGTAGGTAACCCCTGTATACTTTTTTAGGTATGCAATTTCGCATACCTTAAATACACAAATAAAAATAAATAAAAAAGTGAGGTTAGACCTTTTTTTTTTTCTCTAACCACTGACACATAGAAAATTTTTCCGACCATCTTTTTCTTATCTTTTTTTTTAATTACAAAAGGATTTTCCAGAAGTGTTACCGCCCCATCAGGTATCTACTAATCAAATTGAGCACTTAAGGTTAAGTTATCAGGTTATCACTTTCAAATCTTTCAATAAGGCCTAACGAAGATTTCACAAGACTTTCTCTGTAGGTAAAGCTTCGAAAGACTTGTTCCACCCTTACCGTAATCGCTTACTCTTTACCTTTACCAAATTTGAATCGTTTTTTTTAAACCAAATTTTCAAAAACAAACAATTTTTTCAAATAACAACTGTTTTTCCGTTTATAGACGCTTTAACGCCAAAAACAAAGGTTTTCGGGAACACATTTTCCGATTATTCACACCACTTTGATTTTCCTCGTAATCCAACCACGAAAGTACTAAACCATTTTGATGTTACGTACGTGTGATATGCGAGATAGAACAATGGGTGACTAATTAATCACAGGTGTAGCACGGGTAGGAATGGTACCTATGATACTGTAAACACTGGCGTATTGCAAGGCGACAGTTCAGGACCCGAATATTTGGCAAGACAAACACCCACCCACAATCCTGTCATGTTTGGATCCTAATAAATGTGTTACACTAGACTAGTAGTAAAGTGCGCTAATAGGATAATTAGAACAGTGTGGAAATGATTTCTAATACAGGGTGTATCAGAAGTCTTGTTCGACAGCACTGTAGTTTAAGTTGGGCCCAGCCACGACGACTGTGACCGAACGTGTCTTATAAGATACACCGCTTTACAATGTAATGGCACTTAGCGGAAGAAAAAGGAATTTGAGTTGTGGTTAAGATTGTATGTCCTCTCAAAGGTATCTACAACCATAGTAGCCATACTTAAATAATTGTATATTTGGTCCTTTGTCTCTTGCATCCATCTAAAATGGGTTGTTTGCCTCTACTCCTTTCTAGTATAGGGAAGACGTTGTGTTAGAATGTGATGCTTGTGTTGTTTTGTGTATCTGTTTAGTTTAGGTATGCTCTAGGTTGTGTCCTTTGAGAGCTCTATTTCATAGGTGTTTCTTCAGCTTGTTGTAATTGTGTATTATTCAACTTAATGTTGCTCTGTTTCTGGGTGACGATATTTTAGATTCCAGAAATCACGTCCTTATAATTGTGTATGTATCCTTGTGTTGATGTTGTGTGCGTGTGTTTAGTAGGAGGCGTCACCCGGCTTTTAGTCGTGCGCGCTTATTAGGGTGTAACCAGGTAGGAATTTTTAGTGAGTAACCTTTAACAACGTAAGTGCTCGATAGTTGTTTTTATCAGATATACAAAGCGGCAATCTTGTGGGACAGGGGGAAA
>NW_007380154.1:3330-23750 GCF_000475195.1 Diaphorina citri | reverse complement strand
AACTTTTAACCAAATTTTTTTTGCTAAGTTTAAACCATTTCCATTTCTCATTCGCTAATGCCATTCCCACCTTGTTCAGAAAGCTTCGAAAGGATGTCTCTTTCAGAACACTTTAGAAGCAATCCGGAATAACTTTCTAAACTTTCACTATTGGACTATTGAATTGGAATTCACGAGTTAAACTAATCATCTATGGATACGATTGAAAGTTATTTGTTAATTTTATTTTATATTGTTTGAAAAGCTCAACCTCAAGGTTTTCTCTTTTTTGTATTTTAGATAGTAGGACTGAAAAAAGAAATAAAAATAAACAACTAGAATCCATAAAATTCGTATGGATTTTAGCGTAGCACTCTTCTATGAGCTGGAAAGGTGGTCCGCTAGCGATTAAGATTTGGTTTTGTCGACCTTCGGACTGCTTGTTGTAAGTTAGTTAGAGTAAAAAGCAGAGGAGATTGGAACTGATTCTTTTGAGATGTAGCGCTGTGTACCCCTTTTTGTATACTTCCTAAAATGTATGTATGGTATTCCTCTAGTGTTAAAATTAGTGCATATTTTGCACCAATCACGTTCCTTCTTATGTATAACTAACGACTTTTATAACTGTTTGACCGCTGGCTTTTTTGGTTAGAACTTTAGTCAAAAGTTATTATCGATCAAACCGAGAGTTTTTTGTAAAATTATTGTTTAGCCTTGTAAACTGTTTTAAATGGTTTGATTCAACACTCCTTCGCTTATATTGCGACTAAGTGGGTGTTGTGGGTGAATTCACGACTCACAACGGTAAAGTTCTGATGTACAGGCCTAGACTGCAAGTAACGCACTGCTGTATACTTGTCCATAATGCAATTATAAATAGAGTTGTGTCTATTGTCCCATTTACAATATCACTGAATGTGCCACATATAGCGACTCCAGGAAATAACGAGTCCGACACAGTACCAAGTTAGCCGCTGCTTCATGCGTACTGGAGAAGACATTGAGTTATAAAATAAGCGGTAGGTCAAAAAGCTTGCCGATATCAAGGATAAGACGAGACAAGTAGAACACTAAAAGACATAATAGCTCAATATACACCGTATAACGCTGGAGATAACAGATAATCGCTGACACTGACTCTATGAACCACTGCGTGAAACAGAATACAATAATAGGCGCATATATAGCAAGACAGTTGAGCAAAAACCATACAGTGCTAATCTTGACTTTTGCCCGCATGAGTAAAAGAGAACCCGGAACACTGTTATATCTAAATGAATCATCGGCGACCAGTTTAAAAGAATATAGATATCGTGGCCAGCACCTCGCGATGCACGAGAGTTAAAAACAAGGAAAGAACTCCTAATAAAAAAAATACAAATTACAATAGGACAAAGTAACCAACTATGGGTTATCTATAAATATAAATCCATAACCGAAATCAAGAAGTATAGTGAGTAATTCTCCTTAGAAAACTTCTGAACATAATTAATACTCGTTCTTACCTGCTTTATGAACAGCCAAGATAGTCGTTTTGACCAGGATGAATTTTAGAGTTTCGATAGGAATTAGACCAGCGCTGGATAGTAGTAAAATTTCAACTGTAAAAATGTCAAGTCTATTAGAGTAAACGGAAGATACGGGGCAGTATTTTGACAGTATAAATACTAGTAAAAAAACGATAAAAAAAATATAATAAATTAAACTCCGAGCTTTTTCATTAAACCCTCGGAATTTTTCTCTTAGCGAAAAAGATGGTCACTGTAGATGGTCAAGGGTGACGGTTTACAGCGAAACCCCCGAGGGATTCCTTGCGGAAAGGGTTTCCCTGTATATGTCCCATGGTGACCAATTTGGGGTATTTTGTCCTGTGGCCTGGGCGCAACACAATCTGACGCCACCATTTGTCGCTGTAAATTCAGGAAGCTCGGTCCTATCTTGTTCCATATAGGATAAGAGAAGAGATAATACACTTGGTGATAGAGAAGCGGAGTCCACCGTTTATTTGCGACCACCGAGTGCCAGGCCTTGGAGATGCACAAGTTGCGCTTAGGGGATTTGCTGCCGAGTGTCTCAATGGCAGCCTGGCAGTTATCTCTAATTTGTTGCGCCTACCGGGTCCGTAGGCAGGAAGGTTTGGGCTGACAGTAATGACCATTGTCATTTCAGGAACAATGTCAAATAACTGTGCAAGATATAGCTGGGCAAGATCAACAGCTGTGGATTTTGCTGCCGATGTTCTAATGGCACAGCCTGGTGGCAGTTATTCTATTGTCCCGCCTCAGGGTCCGTAGGCGCGTTTGCGCGCTGACCAGGTAATGACGATTCAGGTTTCAGGAGCCAGCTAAACAGGATCAAATAAGCGGTGGATTGCTACCGATGTTCTCAGTATTTGGGATTTGGGTTGGCAGTTAAGGACCATTCAAGTTCTCAAGACCCAAGGCTACAGAGGCTTGTGATGAAAAAGAAAGAAAGGAAAAAGGGTAATCAAGTTGTTCAACAAAAATAGCGCAAATGACAATGTTGAGGAACATATGCTAATAATAACTTGGGTTTACTGCTCTCGAAAGGCTCCGGACGACCCGGCTCCGAGGAAAAAGCCCGTTCGCATTTTTTTTTTTTTTTTTTTCCGTGATTTATAGTAATTAACACTAATAATGGCAAGGAATTGGAAAGAGAGAGAGAAGAGAGAACTGGATGACGAGGAAGAGGAAAACAATACGAATTAAGGAGAAGAGTATAGAGGAGACGAGGGAGAGGAGGGAATAATAAAGGGAGGAACTTTGAAGAGTGGCCAAAATTAAGGTAAAAGAGACGAGGCAACAAAAAATACGTAAAATGTTGGGTAACAAAAAATGCGACATGCTGTTTGAGAGACGGGAAGGGGAGAAGGAGTAGAGGCGAGAGGGGAGCGGTGTTTTTTTTTTTTTTTTAACCAAATTTTCAGAAACAAACAATTTTTTCAAGTAACAACTGTTTTTCGTTTATAGACGTTTTAACGCCAAAAACAAAGGTTTGCGGGAACACTTTTTCCGATTATTCACACCACTTTGATTTTCCTCGTAATCCAACCACGAAAGTACTAAACCATTTTGATGTTACGTACGTGTGATATGCGAGATAGAACAATGGGTGACTAATTAATCACAGGTGTAGCACGGGTAGGAATGGTACCTATGATACTGTAAACACTGGCGTATTGCAAGGCGACAGTTCAGGACCCGAATATTTGGCAAGACAAACACCCACCCACAATCCTGTCATGTTTGGATCCTAATAAATGTGTTACACTAGACTAGTAGTAAAGTGCGCTAATAGGATAATTAGAACAGTGTGGAAATGATTTCTAATGAAGGGTGTATCAGAAGTCTTGTAAAGGGGGAACAGGGTGTTCTAACGCGAAACATTTCGCAAGAGAATAGATATTTAGCGGTGTGCGGCGATAGCTCGTTGAATGCAACAATTCCCAATGCATCACTGAAGCGTGATCCGCAAGGATGACCAATGACCATTCGGGGGAATCGCGCGCTGCTGGATTTTCCGGCCCCACTGCGGTAGGATGAGTTGAATGAGCGGCTCGGGCAGCTTGTTGCCGAACGAAAGGTAAAATCCTCGTCACTAAAGACCTTAGCATTTTTAGCAGTTATACGGCAACGTTGAAACCTCTATTGAACTCGTGACATCAAATTCAAACCCCGGTCAGTCACAAATATTTATGTGGCGGAAAATGTACATTACCGGAATCGCTTCTTTTCCTAAAGAGATTCTGTGATACAATCTAGATCTCGGAGAGTTTCCTGTGTTGGTATCTCGGTATGGATTTGATTTATTGTCTATGAGTATAAACCGGAAACAGTGAGCCGTAGTGTAGATGTGTTGCAGAAAGGATAGGTGTAATTTTATCAGAATATATAGATGAAATATTACATTGCTGTGAAGATGAAATACTACATAGGTGTAATTGAAACATTACCCGATATGTATTTAGAACCTACCTATGTATTATCCCTAAGTACTCGTATATACAGCCCCTTGTGTTATATTCTATACAAGGGCAAGGCTGACATGTGAGACCAGATATGATAATTATGCTGTGAAGTAAAGAGTTCTGCCTTTGGAGTGGGAGGACTTTTCAATTTAAGGCGGGTAGTCCGGGGTTTATCAATGTGTTCTTATGAAGAACACATTGTCAGACATTTCAATGACCCACCACAAAAGTCAGCAATCAAAGAAATACACCGGTTCAGATTTCTATATAAATTGACAGATAATATATTTATATAATATCATCTATGATTTATTAATATCGTTGCTATAGTATTACATTTTATATCTTAAATAAGTTTTTAATTTCATTAAATCGAATTTTTATTGTATGGTTTGTATAATTATAATACATAATAATATAACACAGATTTGGAGAAAATTTGGTTGAGTAGGAATGGACTTGGACCACTAAAATATTCGCCATGAGAGCAAGTGGATAAAGCTGTCTAAGAAAATGGTCGTTCGTTTTGCACACAAGAGGACATTGGTTTCAAATCCCAACCAAGGTAATTGCTAACACATTTTCACTACAAAAAAATGTCTGTCCTTAAAAAAGTCCAACCGTCTAACTTTAACCTTTAGTGATCCATTGTACACACGTCAATATTTTATTACTAATTATAATTATTATTCTACGTAGATAGTAGCTACGATTATGTACATTACAGAAATCTTCGATAATTCGAGTTATTCGAGCAATACTCATACCTACAATCTTACCGTATGAATCATTTATATGTACAACCATGGCATGGTTTGGCACAAATTGTATTGGAAAATCTGGACTCTGGAAATACCTACTGAATGGTTAGCTAACACTAATATCTCTTAGGAAGGCCTTTCACACATAATAATAATGAGCAGTTTTCTGTACTTTATTGCTCATCAATGAGAGAACAAATTGAACATCAATTGCTTTTAAATTTCCCTTAAAACCGGGTTGTATTAACCAAACAATCCATTTTCATTTAAGAGGGTGGGAGCTTTTTAAGAGCGTGTTAAGTTCAACGATGAACCAACCAACTGTATACATAAAGCGAGCCTCTAGTCACGATTTTCCTCAACTTTGACTCTTTGTCTCTCGATAACTTACAAAATTTGCCAAAAACATTCCATTGTTCAACATAAAGGAATTTTGATAAGTTTTGGACTTTTGGGGCCTATTGTTTTTCCAAGGGCCTCGTTTGGGCACTTTTCTGGGTAAGTTGATGGGTTCTAGATGACTTGCCTCGGTAGCGTAGTGGTCAAGACGCTCGCCTGGTAAACAGGAGGGCGTGGGTTCGATCCCAGCCGAGGCATGGAATTTTATCCATTTCCCTTAAAACCGGGTTGTATTAACCAAACAATCCATTTTCATTTAAGAGGGTGGGAGCTTTTTAAGAGCGTGTTAAGTTCAACGATGAACCAACCAACTGTATACATAAAGCGAGCCTCTAGTCACGATTTTCCTCAACTTTGACTCTTTGTCTCTCGATAACTTACAAAATTTGCCAAAAACATTCCATTGTTCAACATAAAGGAATTTTGATAAGTTTTGGACTTTTGGGGCCTATTGTTTTTCCAAGGGCCTCGTTTGGGCACTTTTCTGGGTAAGTTGATGGGTTCTAGATGACCTGCCTCGGTAGCGTAGTGGTCAAGACGCTCGCCTGGTAAACAGGAGGGCGTGGGTTCGATCCCAGCCGAGGCATGGAATTTTATCCTCATGGAGCTCTAAGGGTTAGGTGGTAGAAAACGCCTCCGGCGTTAACCTCGCCTAGTGGTTACCTTCCACTCAAGAGTCTATTATTATTATTATTTATTTATTAGATGATCAGTTTTGGGCCCTATTTAGGTTTCCAAGGACCTCGACTCTTTGTCTCTCGATAACTTACAAAATTTGCCAAAAACGTTCCATTGTTCAACACAAAGGAATTTTGATAAGTTTTGGACTTTTGAGGCCTATTGTTTTTCCAAGGGCCTCGTTTGGGCACTTTTCTGGGTAAGTTGATGAGTTCTACGGTTCACTGGACTATAAGTTTCGGCCAACAGTCTACTACAAGGTACTAGCGATCACGGGTTTGGCGGTGGTTGAAGCAATTTCGGATATTCGGACGTCAATGGGGACCCGGTCATCGTAGAGAGTTGGTGCTTGGAGGATAATGCCGGCCGATCCTATCAGGACGGCCAGTGTGAAGATCCACAGGAAGAGGCGGTCCAGGACCATGGCTTGTAGTCGTACCAGGACTGGGAACAGAGAGGAAGAGAATGATACATGATAGACTTTGATGGACTCTTGAGTGGAAGGCCCTTCTCTCCCACCTAACTTTTTTAAAAGACCTGATAGGACCATGGCCACGTACTTCCAGTCTTCACGCACCTGGGGAGGGAATGATAAGAGGTGAGTTATAATCCCATCCGTGGCACAAGCTCCGCTTTTACCGATGGGTATACCATTTATACGAATATTGAATGTTCTGATGTTGTATGTTGTAAAAATAATAAATGGAAACTTGATAATAATAATCAGTATGGAAAGTAGGAAGGTTTTCCGGAAAGTAATACGATTTTGATGAGATGAGGAGAAATAGCGCCGGAGTGACCACATATTTTGGAACTTGAGCTTCTTGGCTGTATAACTTCTTTTGGTTCCTGCTAGTTAGGTTTCAATATTACCTAAACTATTGGAAAAAGAAACTACCTGTCCTCTTAATTTTAATGCATAGGTAGTATAAATGTTAATTTTTTTAGGTCCTCTAAAAAATTTAGATCCACTAAAAGTAATAACCTCTAAAATAGCATTTCCCTAATAACATCTCTATCTCTCTCTTTCTTTCTCTCTCTGCTAAAACATTTAGGTCTGGTCATGGATAGCACTTCTACTTCTAATGGCTTCACCTTTGTGTCATTGACGGCAGTCTTGGTGTGATCTGCTATAAACCGGACACCCGCGATCGCCTTGTGTAGTTCTGGACAGAGGTGCCAATGGTGGGACACTTTCTTCATAGGGGGCAGGGGCGGTATAGGGGGCGGCAAGGGGTCCAGGGGCTCCGACTCGATGTCATCCAGGGGCAGATCCCCAGGGGGTCGCGTTGGGGTGCCATGAACTTTACACGTGCTCTGGTGTTGGGATGGGTCCATGTCTCTGAAAATAGGTTATGAGATCATTGGAAATTGGAATCATGGAACCATGTTCTTAAACCTATAAAATACACGAGACCTTGTTTAGACTGCTGGGGTAAATGGACTTTTTAGTCTCATTTGAGCAGGATAAACAAGGTATATTGTATTCTATTATTTGTTTGAGGCAGCGTCGCCGTGGAGCGTTGGGAAGTCAAAAGTGACGAGGCGAGTCTAGTGAGCTTTGGAGAATAGTACGCCTACCTTGTTAGCGCCAGGTCGTGGGTTTGATTCTCACCCCGGGGCGGACTTTATCTTACACAGATTAGGGTCATTCTCCGAACAGCTAGCTTTATCTTCTCCTGCCCTCCTCCTCTCTTCAATTTCGGGACGATAAGACCTTCGTTGTTCAAGTTCCTTCTTATCAAACATCTTCAAAAACTGACCATCGAAAATTTGACCCGATTACATTACTTTCCTTCCTATAGGATAAGGAAAGTAAAAATCTACTTCTTAACCCTTTCAGAACTCTACTCACCGTCTCAACAGCTCTTCCAGTGGGGGAGGAAACACGCTTTGGTCAGTGGCGAAGGGATGGGGTGGTTCTTGGTCGATAAGTTGAGTCATGCGACTCGCCCCTGGCTCCCTCAGTTCTAACCCGTTACACGTCCGAACCATGATCCGATGACAGGACGTGGCGATGCTGGAACGGAAGCATAGAAAGGGTTAAAGTAATTACTTATTTACTTACTTTACTTTCCGTGTCTTTCTAACCCGTTACACGTCCGAACCATGATCCGATGACAGGACGTGGCGATGCTGGAACGGAAGCATAGAAAGGGTTAAAGTAATTACTCACTTACTTACTTACTTTACTTTCCGTGTCTCCTTCTCTCCTATCAGATCTGTCTCCTCCAGAAGTTGGAGACGTAAATCGCTTGGGTCAAAGTCAAAACTCATTTTCTTCAGCCAGCGGCGATAGTACTTTGAATTTGCCATGCACCAATTCTCAATGGATCTCTGAAGATAATATACAACGTGGTTAGTATCCGGATGACCAATTCGCGTGCTGCTGGCTTTTCTCGGCAGCAACCAGGCTGGGTGAGGCCAGTGTGAGTAGGCGGGTAGCTTATCGCCGAATGGTGGGTAGAAAGAAAAGACCTTATCATTCTTAGTAATTATACAGTGATGTTAAACTCCTAGAACACATAACTTCTTCTTCTTCTTCGTCTTTTCCCGTGTACAGATGGGGTCGGCGTTTTTCGTCAGCCTCTCAATCAGCCCTAAATAGGGTGATTGCTTTTGGCTGACATTTGGTTTCGGCTACAAATTTTACGAGTGCCTTTAGCACTTTCTTTTGACATAGTATGTCATACGTAGGTACATTGAACCTACAGGTCCTAGAAAACATAACCAAATTATACAATGTATTTATTTGTTACCTTTTATTCCTATCGTACTGGGGCCGTCGCATGACGAGAAGTTTGGGCAGAAGGTGGATGAAGACTTTCTTCACCCAAGGTGACATCACGTGTGTTTGGGGGGATCTAAAGTGTATGTTGAGCACGACCACGGTCACACATATGCTGAGGAATAAACAAAATCATTGAAAGATTTGAAATTCGTTGATGTCTTTGGAGCTTCCCTAGAATCTCTTCAAAATAAAATTGATCCCAAGGCCAAGGAAATCCTAAACCCTTGACAAATGGAGTGTGCCTGAAGGCATGTCATGTGTTCCAATCCACTCGATCCACCCCCTAAAAAAAAAAAAAAAAAAAAAAAAAAAAAAAAATACACAATTTTTTAGCTTTTATTAGCCAATTTTGATGCCCAAATCCAAAGGTATCACTCGTTTGCCAGACGTTTCATATGAATATCATCAGCATCCAATCTTGCCCTCATTTTCATTTTCTCAGAGAGAGGAGAATATTTTCTTTCCAAACAAAGAAGGAAAAAGGAACTGTTTGTTTTCAAAAATGCTTTCAGGAAAAGTTTCGATAAGTTTGGATGTTTCTTTTGAAATATCAAACAAAGCTCACATATTATTATGGGGACTATGCCAGGGGCGGATCTACACAGATGTAAAAAGTGAAAGAGACACAGGCGCGGCACACACTTGAGGGATTAGGGACGTCAGAGAGCCCTGGACTGCATAGTTCCAGGCCTGTTCGGGGCTGTATGTAAAGATTTGGTCTTGCCTCTAATGGTATCTAAGATGGGTATTATTTTGCACCTGAATAAAACAATCCTGATTCCAATGTGTATTCAAAAAGGTGAATATCATCCAAGTCTTAAATAGAATAAAGATTTTTTAACCGTTTCATGTCGCAGGTTCAATTTCTGCTTGGGGCGAACTTTATCCTAAACAGATCAGGTTCGTTCTCGGAACGGCTGGCTTTCTCCTACCATGTCCTCTTTCTCTCTTCGATTTCGGGACGATAAGACCATCCTTGCCAGAGGTCCCTCTATCGACCTTCTTTAGAAAAAAAAGAGAATAAAATCGGGATTTTCAAACTGTTTCTAGACTGAATTATGATAGCTACTAAACTTAATCAGTTAAAACTTTTATCTCGAATTTTATTAAAGCCTGCTGTCTAATCTTAGTCCCTCTGCACTGGAATTCAGCTAGCTAAATCTATAGTAGGCACTAGGCAGGTAGGTATAGGGCTACATAATTGTGTACTTAGATTAAATTAAAGGGTGCCCCCACCCTCTCCCGTCGTACTCTGAAAAGAAAAACTTGTGAAATGAAAACCCAGCTTCTAATTCGACACACACGAGCGCAAAAACTTGGCTCCCTTCAAAATAAAATTGATCCCAAGGCCAAGGAAATCCTAAACCCTTGACAAATGGAGTGTGCCTGAAGGCATGTCATGTGTTCCAATCCACTCGATCCCGACAAATGATTATTAAATTGTTCTGTCTAAGAAATAGAGGTCATCTGTGAGGAAATTATGACGATAATATCAAGATACAAATGGATTAATGCGTCTAAAATAGTAGTTCCAATGTTCCATCTTCCACTTCAAGAAAACTGTTTCGATCAGCGATTAGGTACAGTCTAAAGAAAAGTTTCCGTGACGATAATATCAAGATACAAATGGATTAATGCGTCTAAAATAGTAGTTCCAATGTTCCATCTTCCACTTCAAGAAAACTGTTTCGATTAGCGATTAGGTACAGTCTACAGAAAAGTCTCTGCTCTGGGCCAGTCTAGTACTCTAGTAAACCCTGTCTGGCCGTTCAGACAGTGTTGGTTATCTCTTTGGCACCCGTTTTCTCACAATAAAGAGCCGGACTGGTTGTGCTCTGGGCCAGTCTAGTACTCTAGTAAACCCTGTCTGGCCGTTCAGACAGTGTTGGTTATCTCTTTGGCACCCGTTTTCTCACAATTTTCTCACAATAAAGAGCCGGACTGGTTCACGAAAGCTTACCTGAACGTATCCAGGATCATGGTGAAGAGAACAAACTTTCCCAGCAGAGGAACTACGAGGGAGGTGGGAGGAATAATCTCCGCCAACAAGAGGAAGAACACAGTGAGTGACAGTAAAATTGAAATACTAAGGCTGACCTGGAAGACAGAAAAAATCAAAGAAACCGTGTTTAGTGACGGTGTGGTGGTAGTAATGGTTCAATGATGTCTGTTGGGAGGAATAATCTCCGCCAACAAGAGGAAGAACACAGTGAGTGACAGTAAAATTGAAATACTAAGGCTGACCTGGAAGACAGAAAAAAATCAAAGAAACCGTGTTTAGTGACGGTGTGGTGGTAGTAATAGTTCAATGATGTGTGTTTTCTGCCAGAGCTGTACTATACCTACTAAACGACACTACATCTACACCTACTAAAGTCTCCAAGGCCAGCCACTCACTATCAGGTAGACCAGACAGGTACGGCTGAAAAGGTCCGCCTGTCAGGTCTACCTGATAGTGAAGGACTGGCTTAAGGCCGGCCCGTTTAGACAGAGTCGGTAAAATCTTCAAATCTTAGCCCAGTCCCTAAAAACCTCAAAGCTCTGTTTCGTGTTAAAAAACCATAAAAAATAATTGGTAGGTAATAATATTATTTTATCTATTAATCAAACAAGAAATTTCCATCCCTCTCTTTCTCTCCCCCCCCTTTCCCTCTCTCTCTCTCTCTCTCTCTTCTCTTTTTCTTCAAAACTTGGATTGAGAAAGTAGGTATCTACATAATTATCTATCTAAAAAATTAGAAAAATATTGATTTCTTCTTGGGTTCTTGGTAGATATTAATTACTACGAGGGAGGTGGGAGGAATAATCTCCGCCAACAAGAGGAAGAACACAGTGAGTGACAGTAAAATTGAAATACTAAGGCTGACCTTGAAGACAGAAAAAAATCAAAGAAACCGTGTTTAGTGACGGTGTGGTGGTAGTAATTGTTCGTTGATGTCTGCTGTCTGCCAAAGCTGTACTATACCTACTAAACGACACTACATCTACACCTACTAAAGTCTCTAAGGCCAGCCACTCACTATCAGGATGACCAGACAGGTACGGCTGAAAAGGTCCGCCTGTCAGGTCTACCTGATAGTGAAGGACTGGCTTAAGGTCGGCCCGTTTAGATAGAGTCGGTATCTTAGCACAGTCCCTAAAAACCTCATAGCTCTGTTTCGTGTTAATAATGTTAATATCTTTTAGTAGCGCTGTCAAACTGTTTTGACTTGGCGGGGCGGAGCCCTTCCGCGCTCCTTAATATAGGCCGGGTAACGGGGCCCTTCAAACTCTTGACGTTCGCATGCCCCCCACAAGTCTTTATTAAAATCTGTTCTTACCTTCTCGCCACTATCGGAAGGTAAATAAAACACTAGGATGGTCAGAAAGGAGATGCCCATACACGGAATGATCAGGTTGACCGTGTAGAAGAGAGTTTTCCGTCTCATGGTGATGTTGAACGTAATGTCCAGGTAGGGCTCATCACAGCACGTGTAGAACTTTTCATTCCTGCGAAATACAAATGATGAAATCGGACCAGCAGGGGCTGAGATATGGGCCGTTACGTAATACGTATTTACGTATACGTAACTCTAGGCACTGAGAGTACAATTGTAAGGATCCCAGTAGTGTCTTTTACTTTGTAAGGGATACTGGGAAAGTTCTTTATAAACGGTCATGACATCAATTAATCAAGGATTTAAGGTCGCAATATCTCAGAGACAGATGGTGTACAATCTAGCCATTAGAGGCACCGCATTTAGAGAATCAGATGGCCCGTGTAGAAGAGAGTTTTCCGTCTCATGGTGATGTTGAACGTAATGTCCAGGTAGGGCTCATCACAGCACGTGTAGAACTTTTCATTTCTGCGAAATACAAATGAGATCTTTCGTCAGTTGACTCAATGACGTCGACATAATTTTTTCTCTATTTTTGTAAAAGAAATCATCAAGATCATCTCAAAATGCTTTAAAAACCCTTAGATTTCAAATTTTATTGAAATCGGACCAGCAGGGGCTGAGATATGGGCCGTTACGTAATACGTATACGTAACATGTATACGTAACTCTAGGCACTGAAAGTACAATTGTAAGGATCCCAGTAGTGTCTTTTACTTTGTAAAGGATACCGGGAAAGTTCTTTATAAACGGTCATGACATCAATTAATCAAGGATTTAAGGTCGCAATATCTCAGAGACAGATGGCGTACAATCTAGCCATTAGAGGCACCGCATTTAGAGAACCAGATGGTTCAGATTTTCTGATTAACTAACCTCACAGCAGGCACCTCCAGAATGTCCCACTCCACGGATGTGTAGAAGGCGGTCAGATCCACTCCAATATCCACCACATTGGTTCCCTTCTCCTCGTCCAAATGTCGGAGGTCCACCTGAAATTTGGACACATTATCGGAAATTATTACCCAGTTTTGAACAAATAGGTCAATTAAGGAGTTCTGTAGCGCCCCTCCCCGCCAAGTCAAGAAAGTTCGACAGCGCTACCAAGAGATATTATACGCCACAGACCAATTAGCTGTTTTCAATCTTAGCTAACGACGCGACGGTAGCACATTATACACCTGTTTCCAATATTTCGCGCATATTAAGAAAGAAGTTATGGGAGCAGAAGGGGCCCTCAGAATATTGAAGGTGGAGAAAAAGGAGAAGAAGAAGAAGAAGAAGAAGAAGGCACGGGAGGACTAGAAGAAGGAGGAGGAGCTGGAGAAGAAGAAGAAGGGGAAGGGGAAGAACGAAGAAAAGTTAAAGGAATTAGTGCAGAAAAGGTAGTTAATATTAAGAAAGAAGTTGTAGAAGGAGACCGAGTCCTTAGAATACTGAATAAGGATGAGAAGAAGGAGGGGGAAAAGAACAAGAAGAAGGAGAATGAGAATGAACAGAAAGGGTAGGCATAAAAGAAGAAAGGGTATTGGAACAAAAGAAGGGAAGGAAAGGAAAGAAAGTAGGTAAAAAGAACGAAAGAAAAAGTTGCAAGACAAAAGAATATAAAAGACAAAAAGCGTATTTGATACTCATAGACAAAACAAACAGAGAAAGACCATTCTAATGTGTTTACTTTATTTCGATTAAGCTTTTAAAATCAAAGCAAACATAAACGTACCCAGAAAAAAAGTAAATATAAAGGAGAGTGGACCTAGAAGAAGAAGGAGGAGGAGGAGGAGGCGAAGAAGGAGGAGGAGGAGGAGGAGGAGGAGGAGGAGAAGAAGAAGAAGAAGAAGAAGAAGAAGAAGAAGAAGAAGAAAAAGAAGAAGAAGAAGAATAATAATAAGAAGAAAAGGAAGATTTGAGAAAAGCTCAGATTTCTGATTTTCCGATGTTTAATTAAAAGCAAATAGAATACCTATCTTAAGTAATCAAGATAGAAGAGTGATTGGAAACCATAAAACCTTATTTGTTTAGGGGAAAGTTCGTTTGACTTCGTCCCGGGCGGGAATCTCACGATATAGCGCTTAAAAGGCAGGTGCAGTTCCTTCGAAAATAGGCTGGCTACCTAACCCTCAAAGTTCTATTAATATGTGGCCAATTTCTCAAATACATTAGGATAAAAATTGATAAATTTCTATGCCTCAACTGGGATAGAACCCATACCCTCCTATTGAACAGGCGAGAGCTTTGACCACTACCCCACCGAGGTTAGTTTGTGTTATACATTTATCAATTTGCGTGTGCTGTAGTTTTACTGAGGCCCTTGGGGTCATTACTCATTGTGTTTTTTGGGGGGACGGTGAGTTTTACAAGGATTCGCTTTTAAATGTACGTACAATGTTACCCTTTTCACAATTTAAAACATGGGACTGAATACAACACATGGTTGAAGATATTAATTCATCATTAGAGGATTTACATTTCCGAGGTTAGCGCACAATTGTGTGGTGCGGATTGCAATCCCAAGGTGGGGGATTTGGGGGGTGTTACACAAGAGCAAGTTTGCAGTAAGGTTAAAACTTTTTTCAACGTAGTTTGCAGGGTCCGCATTTGTGCATAAAACATGGTCCTTATGATGCTGATGCCTGCGGTTATATTAAACCAGTGAGTCGAGTACCTGGTACATACACTACGATTCTACAGGACAATTTTGCCTATCCCTTGTATTCCTGTTTATCCAGGTTCGACTGTAATATGATTTTTCATATAACCTGAAAGTATAATAGGTAAGGTATTACCGCGGGCTCCAGGTTGACATTGATACCTACCTAGTCACGTGATCTAAGAACTGAGTCACGGTGGTATTTTCTAAATTTTAACATTTTGTAAAACCTAATCATCAACCTTGTCACATACTTCGTCAAAACAATGAACAAAGGAATACATAACCCCACCCAGCCCTCCCGCCCCCAAACTTCTGAACAATGTTATCATCAGTGGAGTGTTCTCAATTGAAACTATATGGGGGAGCATCCCTTTCCCTCTACGGTTTTCTCACCCCTCCCTCGGATGTTTTCTCCAAAAAGTGCCACTTCCTTTTGAGTCGAATCTAGATTCGAAGATTTCTAAGACCACCAGCAGATTAGCATATTGTACGAAGGTATACTTGTCATACATAATTCCTTTCCGTGTTTGTAAGATTGGGGGTTTAAACCTTTTGGACGCCCAGAAACAATATCTGGGCTCCAGGGTGAGTGAACGAGGCCAGATTAAACCATATCTGGGCTTCTTTCATAACATTCTGTACATGAGCTTATAGTTCCCTCTTTTGAAAACCTCACATACGCCACTAACATTTATCTATGTATCTACGCCCCCACTGCGAACTTTCCTCCAACTTTTCAGTACAAAGTTATCAAAGTTCTTTGAGTAACGTTCTAGGTGATAACGAATTAGGATGACATGCAGACATGTACCGGCTTATCATCTCTGATAACAGTGTGGTGTCTGACAAACGAAAATAATTGCTAAATTAGATGATGAGGGACATACTACGGGATGCTAGGTGATAACGAATTAGGATGACATGCAGACATGTACCGGCTTATCATCTCTGATAACAGTGTGGTGTCTGACAAACGAAAATAATGGCTAAATTAGATGATGACTTGATGAGGGACATACTACGGGATAGTCATGCTACGACACAGACCACATGCGTCTAATGTAGCAGTTGTTTAATTGCTACGAATACCTACTACGAAATAAAAAAGGCGGTGAAACATTAATCTTAAAAATAAATAAATAAAAATAATAAATAGACAGTCGAGCTTCTAATTTAGCCATTATTTTCGTAACTAAAAGAAGGCAGACCTTGTAAGTAGCAGGACTGCCGAACAACAAAGTGTCACTAATAAACATGGTCCGCCAATATAGTCACTCTACGGTTTTCTCACCCCTCCCTCGGATATTTTCTCCAAAAAGTGCCACTTCCTTGAGTCGAATCTAGATTCGAAGATTTCTAAGACCACCAGCAGGTTAGCATATCGTACGAAGGTATAATTGTCATACATACTTCCTTTCCGTGTTCGTAAGATTGGGGGTTTAAACCTTTTGGACGCCCAGAAACAATATCTGGGCTCCACGGTTAGTGAAGAAGGCCAGATTAAACCATATCTGGGCTTCTTTCATAACATTCTGTACATGAGCTTATAGTTTCCCCTTTTGAAAACCTCACATACGCCACTAACATTTATCTATGTATCTACGCCCCCCATTCCGAACTTTTCTCCAACTTTTCAGTACAAAGTTATCAAAGTTCTTTGAGTAACGTTCTAGGTGATAACGAATTAGGATGACATGCAGACATGTACCGGCTTATCATCTCTGATAACAGTGTGGTGTCTGACAAACGAAAATAATTGCTAAATTAGATGATGAGGGACATACTACGGGATGGTCATGCTACGACACAGACCACATGCGTCTAATGTAGCAGTTGTTTAATTGCTACGAATACCTACTACGAAATAAAAAAGGCGGTGAAACATTAATCTTAAAAATAAATAAATAAAAATAATAAATAGACAGTCGAGCTTCTAATTTAGCCATTATTTTCGTAACTAAAAGAAGGCAGACCTTGTAAGTAGCAGGACTGCCGAACAACAAAGTGTCACTAATAAACATGGTCCGCCAATATAGTCAGCTCGGAAAATGCCGGCAATAGGTAAAGGTTAAACCGAACCGCTATCAAAAAAAAAAAAAAAAAAAAAAAAAAAAAAATACACAATTTTTTAGCTTTTATTAGCCAATTTTGATGCCCAAATCCAAAGGTATCACTCGTTTGCCAGACGTTTCATATGAATATCATCAGCATCCAATCTTGCCCTCATTTTCATTTTCTCAGAGAGAGGAGAATATTTTCTTTCCAAACAAAGAAGGAAAAAGGAACTGTTTGTTTTCAAAAATGCTTTCAGGAAAAGTTTCGATAAGTTTGGATGTTTCTTTTGAAATATCAAACAAAGCTCACATATTATTATGGGGACTATGCCAGGGGCGGATCTACACAGATGTAAAAAGTGAAAGAGACACAGGCGCGGCACACACTTGAGGGATTAGGGACGTCAGAGAGCCCTGGACTGCATAGTTCCAGGCCTGTTCGGGGCTGTATGTAAAGATTTGGTCTTGCCTCTAATGGTATCTAAGATGGGTATTATTTTGCACCTGAATAAAACAATCCTGATTCCAATGTGTATTCAAAAAGGTGAATATCATCCAAGTCTTAAATAGAATAAAGATTTTTTAACCGTTTCATGTCGCAGGTTCAATTTCTGCTTGGGGCGAACTTTATCCTAAACAGATCAGGTTCGTTCTCGGAACGGCTGGCTTTCTCCTACCATGTCCTCTTTCTCTCTTCGATTTCGGGACGATAAGACCATCCTTGCCAGAGGTCCCTCTATCGACCTTCTTTAGAAAAAAAAGAGAATAAAATCGGGATTTTCAAACTGTTTCTAGACTGAATTATGATAGCTACTAAACTTAATCAGTTAAAACTTTTATCTCGAATTTTATTAAAGCCTGCTGTCTAATCTTAGTCCCTCTGCACTGGAATTCAGCTAGCTAAATCTATAGTAGGCACTAGGCAGGTAGGTATAGGGCTACATAATTGTGTACTTAGATTAAATTAAAGGGTGCCCCCACCCTCTCCCGTCGTACTCTGAAAAGAAAAACTTGTGAAATGAAAACCCAGCTTCTAATTCGACACACACGAGCGCAAAAACTTGGCCATTATGACTTTGCTTCCCCCTCTCTCCCTGTCCGGGAGAAGTTCGAAATAAATTCAAAAGAAAATCCCCACCACAATGCTCGCTTAGAAAGTTTTCCTGGTTTTTCTTGTTGTTGGTTAGGGTTGTTGTACAGAGTAAGTCCAAAGTCCCGCAACATGCTTTAAAAGTATTAATGTGGAAGTCACTCTCAGAGAAAAAGCCCCTGATAGAGTCCGAATCCTAATAATGATTAAATTGTCTTTACGTAGGTACTGTGCATTTCCCGTTCAAGGGTTTAATCTGGGAAAAAACTGACGGACTAAAAAATAGACGTCTGGTACACAAAAGTGTTTGTAGTTCTGTATCAGATAAACGAAAAAAAGAAAAAAAAAAAAAAAAAAAAGGAAAGAAAGTCGGGTTATTGCTTAGATCGTTCGATAATTCCCCGTGAGACGCCTTTCATGTCAAAATTTGTGGGTTACCCTGTAGCTATACCATACTACTAGGGTACTTGTATAGTAACTAGTTTTTATTGCAGCTATAGTTTCTATTAGTTTAATACTCTCCAAGGTCATCGGTTAGCAGAAAGGAGACGAAGAGGGGAAGATGGAAGATGCGGAAGAGGGGAAAGATGGAAGAAGAGGAAGAAAAACTGAACGAATTAGTGCAGAAAACGTGGTGCATATTAAGAAAGAAGTTATGGGAGCAGAAGGGGCCCTCAGAATATTGAAGGTGGAGAAAAAGAGAAGAAGAAGAAGGCAAGGGAGGACTAGAAGGAGGAGGTGGAGAAGGAGAAGAAGAAGAAGGGGGGAAGAAGGGGAAGAACAAAGAAAAGTTAAAGGAATTAGTGCAGAAAAGGTAGTGAATATTAAGAAAGAAGTTGTAGAAGGAGACCGAGTCCTTAGAATACTGAATAAGGATGAGAAGAAGGAGGGGGAAAAGAACAAGAAGAAGGAGAATGAGAATGAACAGAAAGGGTAGGCATAAAAGAAGAAAGGGTATTGGAACAAAAGAAGGGAAGGAAAGGAAAGAAAGTAGGTAAAAAGAACGAAAGAAAAAGTTGCAAGACAAAAGAATATAAAAGACAAAAAGCGTATTTGATACTCATAGACAAAACAAACAGAGAAAGACCATTCTAATGTGTTTACTTTATTTCGATTAAGCTTTTAAAATCAAAGCAAACATAAACGTACCCAGAAAAAAAGTAAATATAAAGGAGAGTGGACCTAGAAGAAGAAGGAGGAGGAGGAGGAGGCGAAGAAGGAGGAGGAAGAGGCGAAGAAGAAGGAGGAGGAGAAGAAGAAGAAGCAGAAGAAGAAGAAGAAGAAGAAGAAGAAGAAGAAAAGGAAGATTTGAGAAAAGCTCAGATTTCTGATTTTCCGATGTTTAATTAAAAGCAAATAGAATACCTATCTTAAGTAATCAAGATAGAAGAGTAATTGGAAACCATAAAAAAATAATTGGTAGGTAATAATATTATTTTATCTATTAATCAAACAAGAAATTTCCATCCCTCTCTTTCTCTCCCCCCCTTTCCCTCACTCTCTCTCTCTCTCTCTCTTCTCTTCTCTTTTTCTTCAAAACTTGGATTGAGGAAGTAGGTATCATAATTATCTATCTAATAAATTAGAAAAATAATGATTTCTTCTTGGTAGATATTAATTAGTGATTAGTGGTAAATTTAAAATATTTAAATCCTTTAGGAGCTTACCTGTTCCACCCATAAATTCGTTGTCATAATTTGGTTTTTGAGGTTCTGAAATCAGAATAAAACAAAATGAAAATTGAGAATAAATTTAATAACAAAGAACTCCATCTAATTAAGAAAGCGAAAAAAATGAGCTTACAAGATATGCCAACAATGTCAACTTGATTTTTTGTTAAGCAGGTACTAGACCGCTAGACAAGAAGGCACTAAAAGGTACCTAGTATATTAGACAGATAAAAGGAGCCTCTTCACAAGGGTCACTCCAGAATACCTTCTTCAGATAAAAGCCAAACATCAAATAAAACACTAGAAAACGAAAAGACTAGCTTAGCTGTTCATTCTTGCAGACAACGATATGAAATGAAACAGACTAAATAGAGCACGAGACAAAAGATGAAATAGGGTATGAAATATGAAACGGAGTGCCGGGAAAACTAACAAGAAGCAATTAGTTCAGAGAATAACAATGAAACTTAAACTAAAGTGGAGGTAAAACTAAAAACAAACAAACATGACGGTGGAATTGTTAAACAAGAAATGGGAAAGGAGAAAAAGAAAGAACAAATGAGAAGAAAAGAGTGAAATAATTGAAGAAGAAGGAGGAGAAGATGAGGAGGAGGAGAAGAAGAAGGAGAAGAAGAGGAGGAGGAAGAGAAGAAGAAGAAAAAGAAGGAGAAGAGGAGGAGGAGGAAGAGAAGAAGAAGAATGAAGAAGAGAAAGGACACGACACGAGAAGAAAGAACGATAAGGAAATGAAGGAGAAATCTAAATGAAGATAGTGGGAGATAGGAAAGAAGGAAGAAGGAAAATGGAAAGGAAAGAAGAGGTATCTAAAGAAAGAAACGTAACAGAATCACGTAAACATAAATAATTATAAACAAAATGTTACGAACAACATGTCTACAGGCTACAGGATGGCACTAAAATATCTTAAAGCCGGGTCCACACTTGTGTTGTAAATGTCGGACTAGGAAACAAGGAAACGTCTA
>NW_007380154.1:0-2758 GCF_000475195.1 Diaphorina citri | reverse complement strand
TAAGTATGTGGGAAGTTACCCTCTTGTAGTTAAAAGATATTTACAATATTATCTATAGGTATGTACTACTATTTGGGTATGATGGGACTTAGAAGACTGTCACTATCTAAATATGTCTGCCAGAAATCTGAAAACAATGTTTTGCAATCAAGAAAAAAAGTAGGTATCTAGTTTAGCTTTTGCATCGTTTCGGGGGAGTCTTTTGAGCTTTTATTAGGATTAGGGATGATTGATATGTTAAGGTATTTACCTATTCTAGGGAGCAAGTAAGGGATGATTACATATTAATGAAGGTAGGTACCTTTCCAAGGAGCAAGTACCTATGAGCCTGAATTTTTGAAGTGTTAGCCCTAAATAAAATATAAACAAACAGGGAAAAGCCTAATCAACAATTGATACAAAAGCAGACCAATAACAAGATGGCAGAACTGAGTAAAAGATAAATCCACAGGAGTTGGCAATAGGAGGAAAATGAAAAGAAAGAAGACCCATAGACAGTCTAAAAATAATAAATTGATTAAAGATACCTTAAGATTCCAAGAATAAAATAAAAATAGACATCATGGTGGAATGGAGATTGCCAAGAGTCGAGGAAAAAGTTCATTTTAGAAGTGAGCAAAATTAAACTAAAATATAAAATTCCTGATAATGTTAAATTTATGCAAACAAGAGTGATAAGAACGGACCCGAAGAAGACGAACAAGATATGAGAGAATGAGGAGAAAAAGGAGGAAGAGAAGGAAGCATAGTAGACAAATGAGAAGAAGGAGAGGAAATAAAGGAGAAGAAGAGAAAGGAAAATTTAGGGAAAGAGCGATAAGCTGATAATGATATCTATGATAAAGGGAAGGACGAGAAGTGTCAGAAGACAAAGGAGGAGGATGAGGAGAAAGAGAAGAAATGGATGATGAGGAGGAGGAAGGAGAGGAAATAAAGGAGGAGGAGGATAAAAAGGAAAATGGAGGAGAGGAGAGATCAGGGGAAGGACGGGAGGTGACAGAAGCTGGAGATTGTCAGGAAGAATAATAAATCAAACGGGAAATTATGACACTCCACTTCCACGTCGTATTCTAGTGGATGTGGTGATACAGAGTATACCAGAAGATCAGACACATGGATCACTGAAGCAACGTTGGGCGTGGATAGTATCCGAATGGGTGATCATCTGATGGCTCATCATGTGCTACTCTTTTTCCTGGTCCTCTTTGACCGGTCCCATTCAGGGTGAGGTTTACTACGTTTACGAGTATGTGGTTAGCTCTTGTTACCGACTGGAGGGTAAAAGCCCCCTCACTAAGGTCCTTAGCCGTTATAATAATAATAATAATAATAATAGTGCTTGTTTATACTGCTCGCATAGGACTGAAAAGTCCCTTTACTCCAGCAGTAGGCTACTACTCATTGGTTCCCTTCTCCTCGTCCAAATGTCGGAGGTCCACCTGAAATTTGGACACATTATCGGAAATTATTACCCAGTTTTGAACAAATAGGTCAATTAAGGAGTGCTGTAGCGCTCCTCCCCGCCAAGTCAAGAAAGTTTGACAGCGCTACCAGAGATATTATATTACGCGACAGACCAATTAGCTATTTTCAGTCTTAGCTAACGACGCGACGGTAGCATATTATATACCTGTTTCCAATATTTCGCAGAAGTTGAGCAACTATGTACGTGATTGGTATTTTACCAATCACGTACATCAAAAAAAAAAAAAAAAAAAAAAAAAAAACCCCCCTTTTTTCCCTGAAAACCATAGAAACCAAAAAAAAAAAAAAAAAAAAAAAAAAAAAAAAAAAAAACTCGTCTTTTACCTGAAAACCATCGTACGTCCAGCTGCCAAACTTCATCACACACGTCTGCTCATCAAACGGAAAATACTCGACATCGATCTCACACGAGGACTTATAGATGGCTGGCGGCTTCCATTCTACCCGCCCCGTGTAGTTCAGGGTGGCCTTGGTGGCAAGTGTCACTTCGAAGTTGCCGTCAGCGTTGTTGTAGAGGACAATGTCGGGCCGCCAAATGTGATCGGAGGGGACGTGCAACATTTCCACCCCACCGTACTCCTTCGGGTCCCAGGTAAGCTTGTAGTCGTACCAGGACTGGGAACAGAGAGGAAGAGAATGATACATGATAGACTTTGATGGACTCTTGAGTGGAAGGCCCTTCTCTCCCACCTAACTTTTTTAAAAGACCTGATAGAGGGAAACGTAATCGGAGAAAGAAGGAGGACAGGATAGGAGAAAGCCAGCCGTTCCGAGAACAAACCTTATTTGTTTAGGGGAAAGTTCGTTTGACTTCGTCCCGGGCGGGAATCTCACGATATAGCGCTTAAAAGGCAGGTGCAGTTCCTTCTAAAATAGGCTGGCTACCTAACCCTCAAAGTTCTATTAATATGTGGCCAAATTCTCAAATACATTCGGATAAAAATTGATAAATTTCTATGCCTCAACTGGGATAGAACCCATACCCTCCTATTGAACAGGCGAGAGCTTTGACCACTACCCCACCGAGGTTAGTTTGTGTTATACATTTATTAATTTGCGTGCGCTGTAGTTTCACTGAGGCCCTTGGGTTCATTATTCATTGTGTTTTTTGGGGGACGGTGAGTTTTACAAGGATTCGCTTTTAAATGTAGGTACGTACAATGTTACCCTTTTCACAAATTAAAACATGGGACTGAACACATGGTTGAAGATATTAATTCATCATTAGAGGATTTACATTTCCGAGGTTAGCGCACAATTGTGTGCTGCGGAT
>NW_007380153.1:0-28410 GCF_000475195.1 Diaphorina citri | reverse complement strand
TGAAATTTGGAAAACATCCCCCAAACGTCTGTTTTCTCAAATTAAAAAAAAAAAAAAAAAAAATCTTCGGATGAAACTCCTTTATAAAGTGTCCAAAGTTGTCCGTCCGTCCAAAGCCCTACTTGTCATTTTCAAGGAGAAATTTTAATTGTGTTATGCATATTTACCTAATGGTTGTCACAAATGTCGTTTCCCTTGCCTCCACAAATTTTGACTTGACTTGGACTCGAACCACCAAGCTCCAGATCCGGAGTCTACGTCTGTTTTATCTATTTATGTATTTGTTATGGCGAGGGTTTTCAAGTTTTCATAAATGACAATGATCAATGATTATAATCAAGGGGGTCCCTGATCTTGTCTTGCCCCCTGTAACTCCTGCACCCCTTGTGCGGTTTGAAGACCCTCTCCTCTTGGTAAGAAAATGTGCGATCTGATTTTTCTCTTCATCATCCCCCGGTTTTTGTAAGAAATCATTTGGCCAAAAGAATTAGTGAATGCTACAATCTGTTCTGTTTATCTGTTCACAATAATTATTTATTGATAATGTAGTTCATCAAAAGCTATTGATGGCAACAGGAACCAACATTCTATTCATGGTTTAAATATTTTTGTACATTTATTTATTACTACTATTTAATCACTATTATTTTTATATTTTTTTCCATTAATTGGGCATTAATTATTCTATTTAAGACATACCTAGGTAGATCCCTTGCCACGAATCAAGGATTCACGCGAACAAAATCGCCAAATCCGCGAACATAATCGCCAAATCCGCGAACATAATCGGTTAAACTGAATAGAGCCTGCTGAAATCTGGATGAAAAGACCCTTCTGAATACCTACGTATGTAATATGTACTGTGTGTTTGGTTAATGTGTCCTCTAATATTATACGGTAGTTGTATTTTGTTCTAAAAATCTCAATTTGTGTTCAAAGTGGCAGGAATAGGTTTCACGCAGCTTAGACTCCAGATAATATAAGCGGTACAAGATGGGTGCATTTTAGCGGATGCTTCGTAAAACACCTATTCCCTCAACAGTTTCAAATCTACAGATGAAGACGAATAAAAACAGATAAACAAAATACAGTCGAACCTGGATAAACGAGAATCCAAGGGACCAGCTCATTTTTTTCGTTTAAGGCGGTTTAATACAACATTTTCTCGTTTATAAAGGTTTAGCAAAGTGGAAGAGCAAACTGATGAAAGCATGACATATTTAAACAAGTTAAGAACAAATTCTGATTATAGAGCCTAATTTAAAGTTAAAAAAACGCGTCCCGAATTTTTTCTGGGACAAAAACGAAAATTCGGGACAAAACGCCCCAAAAGAAAAACTGAACGGGACGCCGGGACACCCCCTGAAATTCGGGACTGTCCTGGCCAATTCGGGACGTTTGGCAAGCCTATTAATAGGCAATTAGGCATACATACGTGTCATCCCCCTAACTTCGGATGGCGTATTTTATTTTAATACCTATTAGGTGTAGGTAGGTAGATTTTTTCCCCTTTTTAAAACATGACATTTTTAGGAAAGAGTCTAACAGATAACAAATTGAGCAAAAAATTTCAAATTAAGTCTGAGGGGAGGTAGAGAGAGCAGACGTTTCTCTTGTTTTCTTAATGAAGGTAATTTACTTAAAAAAGTCATAAATTTTATGTTTGTGGTTGTATAATCTTTTGTTCTAATTAACATTTAAGACAGACGGACTTAATATACTGACTTGGGGATAAACGTTTTGTGTTGCAAGGCAAAAGTGAATTCGTGAAAATCTCCCTCGGGGTTTGACGATGATGATAATAATGATGATTCTGAAAATTTGAAAATGAGGTTGAGGAATGGTGGCATTTTTTTTTTTTTTTTTTTTTTTTTTTCCCCTGGTAATGAAACAGGCTAGGTATAACTGAACTACTTATTTGGTAAGTGAGTTGATATTGTGATGAGAAAATTTAGTGCTGATTGCTGATTGGAAGTGTTAGGCCTGCCATTCACAATCAGGTGGACCCGACAGGTACACCTGATCATGATCAGGTCCGCCTGTCAGGTCTACCTGATAGTGAGAGACTGGCTTTGTACTCAGGATAGAACTTGTTGGAAGAATGAAGAAGAGACCTTTGTCCAGCAGTGGACAGATAACAGTCAGTGGCAGATTAATAAATTTTCACAGACGTAGTTTGCAATGACATTTTATTTTCGGTGTCGAAATAACATTTTTCATCATATAGGTACCATCTCATCTTTTTCATATCTCATCTTTTTCTGATGCCTCTCTCACAAACGCTTTTTCGCTCGTTAAATTAGAAGAAAATTTATGGCAGGGTATTTCTTAATGTTTTATTATTCCGTCTGTCCGTCTGTTTGTTGTTTAATTTATGTTTCATTAATCTTTCAATTTTGCATTATTCATTTTTAGTCATTAGATAGGATTAGATAAGTCCGCCCCTAGTAAAAACATCGATTTCCATTTCATTACCTACCTAATCCGACCTTGGATTATGAGTTTTTTTTTTTTTTTTTTTTTTTTTTTAGAATATAATTTGACCTTAATTGTTGTTGTTTTATGGAATTGGAACTTTACGACTCACCCGAAGACCCGAAAAAGAGAATTTCCCTTGGACTTCTATTTTTCCCTATGTATATTTGTTATTGTACATAAATAGTTATTTATTTGTTATACATATTTTATTTATTTTGTTCCTAGAACTCTCCCATAGGGTCGTGCTTGTGCTTCTGTCACAGAGCAATAAATATCCATTATTCCCACTGGAATACAGCTTACGAACAAAATACTATACACATTATAAATAGATACCTAATACCTATCTGAGCTTTTTTTCTACCTGCCCTTGAAAACAAAACGTAGCTAATAATAGAGCGGACAAGTTTAATGCTGAAAAAAATCTGCTACGAAAATCCCACGACTGTTGTAAAGTGTGTTTGAACTTTGAACATTCATATCAATACTACATAGGTAGGTGAGATTAACGCCGGAGGCGTTCTCTACCACCTAAGTCCTAACCCTTAGAGCTCCATTATTATGTGGTCTCAAATAAATGAGGATAAAATTCCATACCTCGGCTGGGATCGAACCCACCACTACGCCACCGAGGCAGGTTATCTTTAGCACTTGGATCTTGGCGTAGCAGCACCACCCTCCTCTAGAGCCAAACACGGATAAATTATGTAGCACAGGACAAGACAACTGCATTGTCTCTTTTCCAGTCACTAATCCTGTAGTCTTTAATAGCAGGAGGTACGAGTATTAGAAACATCCAATACCTATAGTTTTATATCAGGAGGTATTAGAAACATTCAATACTCCTGGGACACGTTTCTTCTTCTTAAAAAAAAAGAAAAAAAACATCCGGCTGGAAAACGTGGAAACATAGGAACCAATTTGTTTTTGAGAGAGAGAGAGAAAGAGGGAGGGAGAGAGAGAGAGATGATTTTTTTAGAGGTTTGACAGAGGGAACTGTAACTGCTATGGTCTTATCGTCTGAAATCGAAGGAGAGAAGGAAGACAGGATAGGAGTAGGAGAAAGCCAGCCGTTCCGAGAACGAACATTATCCCATCAGGATAAAATCCACCCCGGGCGGGAATCGAACCCGCGGCCCAGCGCTTACAAGGCAGACGCACTACCAACCAAGCTAATTAGGCTGGCGAGAGAGATAAGTGCTAAAAAAAATAGCCAAGTACCCATATATTATTATTATTTTACTTATTATCAGTTTCCCAACTTTTGGTGGTGTTTGTTACCTAGGTACTAATTTGCAGAGTTCCCAATATTTGGAGGAATTTATGTAGAATTTACCTACATTGTCGTGGCCGGTTTCCTTTTTATTGTCCTTTTCCTTATCATATACCTATAGGAAGGAAAGTAATGTAATTTAAACTGAAATGGACTATAGAAAATCCAAGTACTAAACAATAGAAAATCCAAGTACTAAACAATAGAAATCCAAGTACTAAACAATAGAAAATCCAAGTACTAAACAATAGAAAATCCAAGTACTAAACAATAGAAAATCCAAGTACAAAACAATAGAAATCCAAGTACTAAACAATAGAAAATCCAAGTACAAAACAATAGAAATCCAAGTACTAAACAATAGAAAATCCAAGTACAAAACAATAGAAATCCAAGTACTAAACAATAGAAAATCCAAGTACAAAACAATAGAAATCCAAGTACTAAACAATAGAAAATCCAAGTACAAAACAATAGAAATCCAAGTACTAAACAATAGAAAATCCAAGTACAAAACAATAGAAATCCAAGTACTAAACAATAGAAAATCCAAGTACAAAACAATAGAAATCCAAGTACTAAACAATAGAAAATCCAAGTACAAAACAATAGAAATCCAAGTACTAAACAATAGAAAATCCAAGTACTAAACAATAGAAAATCCAAGTACAAAACAATAGAAATCCAAGTACTAAACAATAGAAAATCCAAGTACAAAACAATAGAAATCCAAGTACTAAACAATAGAAAATCCAAGTACAAAACAATAGAAATCCAAGTACTAAACAATAGAAAATCCAAGTACAAAACAATAGAAATCCAAGTACTAAACAATAGAAAATCCAAGTACAAAACAATAGAAATCCAAGTACTAAACAATAGAAAATCCAAGTACAAAACAATAGAAATCCAAGTACTAAACAATAGAAAATCCAAGTACAAAACAATAGAAATCCAAGTACTAAACAATAGAAAATCCAAGTACAAAACAATAGAAATCCAAGTACTAAACAATAGAAAATCCAAGTACTAAACAATAGAAAATCCAAGTACAAAACAATAGAAATCCAAGTACTAAACAATAGAAAATCCAAGTACAAAACAATAGAAATCCAAGTACTAAACAATAGAAAATCCAAGTACAAAACAATAGAAATCCAAGTACTAAACAATAGAAAATCCAAGTACAAAACAATAGAAATCCAAGTACTAAACAATAGAAAATCCAAGTACAAAACAATAGAAATCCAAGTACTAAACAATAGAAAATCCAAGTACAAAACAATAGAAATCCAAGTACTAAACAATAGAAAATCCAAGTACAAAACAATAGAAATCCAAGTACTAAACAATAGAAAATCCAAGTACAAAACAATAGAAATCCAAGTACTAAACAATAGAAAATCCAAGTACTAAACAATAGAAAATCCAAGTACAAAACAATAGAAATCCAAGTACTAAACAATAGAAAATCCAAGTACAAAACAATAGAAATCCAAGTACTAAACAATAGAAAATCCAAGTACAAAACAATAGAAATCCAAGTACTAAACAATAGAAAATCCAAGTACAAAACAATAGAAATCCAAGTACTAAACAATAGAAAATCCAAGTACAAAACAATAGAAATCCAAGTACTAAACAATAGAAAATCCAAGTACAAAACAATAGAAATCCAAGTACTAAACAATAGAAAATCCAAGTACAAAACAATAGAAATCCAAGTACTAAACAATAGAAAATCCAAGTACAAAACAATAGAAATCCAAGTACTAAACAATAGAAAATCCAAGTACTAAACAATAGAAAATCCAAGTACAAAACAATAGAAATCCAAGTACTAAACAATAGAAAATCCAAGTACAAAACAATAGCCCCCCTCCTCCCCCTCCTCCTCCTCCTCCTCCTCCTCCTCCTCCTCCTCCTCGTCTTCCTCCTCCTTCACTTTTTCATTTTTCAGTTTTTTTTTTTGCAGCGGTTAAATGGCCGTTATCTGAAAGCCTTCTATGCTGAGGTCATGTTCATACATAATTTCTAACATGAGCATGACAATTTATCTCATTTTCTATGCAATGAATGTGTTCTTTCATTCCGAATCAGTCGTGTGGGTTGAAGTTCCTAAAGCAGAGTCCACACTTACGTTGGAAATATCGGACGATAATGTTGTAGGAATGTAAGACATTGGTTGCTAATATTGGACAGTATTAGGTAGAAGAGAGCCATCCTAAAATACATATAGGGTAAGTGTACCATTTATTGAACCACCTAAAAAACGTACCATTTATTGGCCCACCTGTACCATACGCCACATATGAGTCTTGAACTGGACGAAATTTTTCAAGATCCAATTTCATCAAAAGAAAGGGCTTAAAGACTGCTATCGAACCAGTGCTATTTCAAAACTGTAGTCATAAAAACAAAAATTAGAAAAATAAATGTGGGCAGGTGGGCCAATAAATGGTACGTTTTTTAGGTGGGCGAATAAACGGTACACTTACCCTAAGATTGTTAAGAATATTGAGCTAAAAATCAAGTAATTAAATAGCTCGTTAAACGTAACAAACAAACAGTATGTTAAGAATGGAGAAACCAAAGTTGAAAAAAAAAGAAGAACAAAATGCCAGCATAGTTATAGCTTGGAGGGACACGTCTGTCTTGTGACCGCTAGGTCGCGGGCTCGATTCCCGCCCGGGACAGATTTTATCCTTAACAGATAATGTTCGGTCTCGGAACGGCTGACTTTCTACTATCCTCTCTTCGATTTCGGGACGATAAGACCTTAGCAGTTACAGTTCCCTCTATCAAACAAACAAACAAACCTCTAAAAAAAGGTCAAACATCACCAAGTCCATATTTTTAACTTTGGACTCTCAAAATGTTCCTTTATTCGCCAAGGAGGAGGAGGAGGAGGAGGAGGATGAAGAGGAGGATGAAGAGGAGGAGGAGGAGGAGGAGGAGGAGGAGGAGAAGGAGGAGGAGGATGAGGAGGAGAAGGAAGAGGGGGAGGAGGAGAAGGAAAGGAGAAGAAAATAAATTAAATTCTTCTTTCTCCTGAAAAAAAGGACTTCAGGACGTCAGGTTCTGGAGAAATGTCTTATTAGGGAGTTAGCTGATGTTCTATTGCTGAGTTTGTCAGCATTCATGTCACATAATAATCTTATTCACATGGAGAATCATACATAATGTCATGGAGAATCATAATTATGTACATAATTGCTGGAATGACATTAGACTATGCACTGTGTAGAATGGAAAAAAAAATGTGAACGACAGATACCTTGGTGTGTTTTATAACTTTCTGTACAACAACTGGGACAGGATCAAGAAACAGTAAGTTGACAATCTTCTCTTTTCCTTTCGGACTAAGGTCAGTCACTCCACTTTGCTCTGAGCCCACTCTGACGCTTGGGTGCAGGGGCCACTGCCCCCAAGGGAGGAGTGCTTAAATAAGGTCAGTCACTCCACTCTGCTCTGAGCCCACTCTGAGGCTTGAGTGTAGGGGTCACTGCCCCAAGGGAGGAGTGCTTAAATAAGGTCAGTCACTCACTATCAGGTAGACCTGATCAGATGTCAGATCTAGCTGATAGAGTCAGTTCTACCTAATAGTGTGTGTGATGCTCATCAGTTATCAGGTATACCAGGATCAGGTACCTGTAAAGTCTACCGGATGGTGAATGGCTGGTCTAATACTTCTCTTAAGGTGGCGTTCCGATCATAGCGACCGGGTCGTACGACCAAGCTGTGCGACCGCTTCTATGTATTCTTATGGAGTACTTTCCGAGCCAAGCTTCCTGGTCGTACGACACGGCTGCACTATTTGGGTCGAGCCTACTGCTGGAGTAAAGGGACTTTTCAGTCCTATGCGAGCAGTATAAATAAGCACTATTATTATTATCTTGTTGCAGTGGTAGTCTGTATCATCGATGTTGCTGATGGAACCTGCAACAGGAAAGAAATAGTTGATGAAACACTTAAATGCACACGAACAATGACAACTGTTGCACTATGGACAAGGGACGTATATTGCCCAGCATCCCAGCAATAGGTGTATTTTCCTATCGTGCACCTTTCGGAAGAGGAACAGATTCCGATGGCGCGTCTTCTTGGATTTTCTATTGTTTAGTACTTGGATTTTCTATTGTTTAGTACTTGGATTTTCTATTGTTTAGTACTTGGATTTTCTATTGTTTAGTACTTGGATTTCTATTGTTTTGTACTTGGATTTTCTATTGTTTAGTACTTGGATTTTCTATTGTTTAGTACTTGGATTTTCTATTGTTTAGTACTTGGATTTTCTATTGTTTTGTACTTGGATTTTCTATTGTTTAGTACTTGGATTTTCTATTCTTTAGTACTTGGATTTTCTATTGTTTAGTACTTGGATTTTCTATTGTTTAGTACTTGGATTTTCTATTGTTTAGTACTTGGATTTTCTATTGTTTAGTACTTGGATTTTCTATTGTTTAGTAGTACTTGGATTTTCTATTGTTTAGTACTCGGATTTTCTATTGTTTAGTACTTGGATTTTCTATTGTTTTGTACTCAAAAGGGCGGATATTATACGAAACAGATAAGGATTGTCCTCGGAACGGCTGCCATTCTCCTATCCTGTCTTCCTTCTCTCTTCGATTTAGTTACGATAAGACCTTAAAAGTTACAGTTCCTTCTATCAAACCTCTTCAAAAATAAGAAAGATAAAGAGCTTCAAATTGGATGTGGACCATACCTGCGGTATTTTGAAGAGTCTGAGCCGGCTGCACTATTTGGGTCGTACAGCCCAGTCGCTCTGAGAGCAGTGTGGTCGCATGGTCGTGAGGTTTTCATGTGATTTAAAATACTGTTTTTGTAATAATTTTTTACAGTTGTGCTCAATTTTTTCGCTTTTCTTTTAGATTGTCATTTTCTGATAAGGAAGACGAGAAGTTGATCGAGTTGGTGCATAAGAATCCCCCCCCCGTATATGATACCAGACTGGATTCGTATAAATTTCGTCAATTTTCATCTTTTTTTTTTTTCGGAAAAAACAGGACATGATAATGATGTCATCTTCTTCATCTTCCTCCAATAATTGCACTATCAATCGTTTTTTAGCACTACTTACTTAAAAAATCCGACATACTGTTCGTATCACAATCAAAACAAAACTGTCGTTCGACTCGGTCGTGATGATTAGAATGCTGCCTCTATGACGCGACCAGGCAGCTCGGTCGTACGACCCTGTCGCTATGATCGGAACGCCACCTTTAGGTTTCATACCCCCCCGCAAAAAAAATGGCCTTTTATATTCTGCCCTTTTCTCTCTCTCTCTCCCCACTGGAATAATAACACCAATTCCTCACTCTCCTTCCTTCAAATTGAAGCGTTTATTTAAGCTCCTTACACTCTAGTTCCTATTTCCCCATTCCTTTCTTCATAAAACATAATTTCATTTTCCTTAGGTAGATACCTAAATATATAAATAGGTATATATCAACTTCCAAGTAGGTAGATAAGTGCCTACTTTGAAGTTTATGTTGTATTCCTTCTTCCTTTTCCCCCTCATTTCTCTCTCTCTCGCTCTTATCATTCCTTCTCTATCTCAATATTCATCAAAGTGTGAAAAACCGTTTCCTCTCTCTTTCCCTCTTGAATGATGCCTAAAATAACATGCCCCTTCCTTTTTCTCCTTCTTCTCTTTCACCTTCTTCTTGTTCACTTCTCATCCTTCTTCTTCTTCTTCCTCCACCTTCTCTTTTTTCTTTGTCTTCTCTTCCTCCTCCTTCTACTACTTCCTTTTCTTTTTCTTCTTCTTCTTTTTTTTCTTCTTCTTCTTCCTCCTCTTCTTCTTCTTCCTCTTCTTCTTCTTCTTATTCTTCTTCCTCCTATTTTGCTTCTCTTCTTCTTCTTCTACTCCTCTATTCTTTTAAAAGACTAAAATAAGGAGGGCACGGTTGGTCCAGTGGTAACGCGCTTGCTTGCCATGCAGAAGGTCCCGGGTTCGAATCCGACCATCGACAAAAATTTGTACTCGTTTTTCGATTGCAAATATTTCAACGGGTTACTTTCTGGTGTTCTCGTGTTGACCCAGCACCTAAATGGGAAGTATTGTGTCTCTTCTCGCCCATCTGATGAGAGGCATACTACGGGATGGACATGCTACGACACAGGCCACATGCGTCTAATGTAGCAGTTGTTCCATTGCTACGAATTCCTCGTCACGAAAAAAAAAAGGCGGTGAAACACACCCCTTTAAAAAGCAAAAAAAAAAAAAAAAGGTATTAGCTGGTATTCTGTTGTAATTTTCTCGAAACATGTTGATAGGTAGTTGATCTGTGCCGGACTTTGTCTTATCATTTTCCACGAAATTCCATGCATAATATATCTTGTTACTCAACTCTCCAAATTAGATAAGCTGTTCTATGCAAGAAGAACCCAAGTACAGTTAAACCCCTCATGCATCAAAGCCCTCAATGTATAGTTATATTTTGTCAATTATAATAAATTGATTTCTGTCAAATACCCGCGTAAGTGTTTAAAAGATTGTCACTTTGTCAATTGTCATGGAAATTAATTTGAGTATTTTACTCTTGTTACTATCTAAATAGGTATTCTAATAAGACGTTTGTTATTTACAACCTCCGGTGTAGTTACCGGTAAGCAGGGCCGAATGTAGGGGGGCCCGAGGGGGCCCGGGCCCCACCACCCTCGAGCTCCATTTCTTGCCAGAGGTCAGACTCCGAAAATTTGGAGCATCCTACTTTTTGGACTCTCGCCCCCCCCCCACTCACTCATAACAAAATTCTAGATATACGGCCCTGTCAGTAAGTCCTTACTCTTGCCCTGTAGTTAAGTAGGTAATAGGCTCATTAAAATAATAATAATAAAAATCGACGTACATAAAGTTCCACTTTATTCACTCTAAAAGTCTAAACTGAGCTGGACAACTTTTTCATTTACTTAATCTAAACTGCACCAGGTTTATCGTATAAAACTAGAAGGTACCTATTTTACAAAAAGAGATTAAAAATAGAAATAGGCGAATACGTGGATAAATAAAATAGGTATTTACATTGCGATTTGCTGGAAAAAAAGGTATCTTTTTATTCAAGTTGCTAGTATGACCTATGGTTTGTGCTGGATATTTCAAACTTTTCTCATGATTGTGTTTTTTGTGAAAGTTTCTCGTCAGTTTGAGGACAACAGATTTCTATCACCCATCAAGTTTCAACACATGAGAACGGTAAGTCTACAGTGTTTACCTATACTATGATCCCTCGGTCTATACCGTCTACACCAGAGGTTCTCAAACTGGGGGGCGTGGAGACAAATCAGAGGGGGCGCGAGCTTTTTCTATAAACCTCCAGTTCTGAAATTCCTCCCGCGCTAACTGCTTGAGCCACTGAGGTTGGTTCGTTTTGTTATTTCATAAAACCTATAAATAGGTACCTAACCTACTTACTTGAATATAAAAAAAAATCTCAAAGTTTCAAATTCTCGTTTTGTTATTCCATAAAACCCATAGGTAAAAATAATATAACGAGGGGTTGGGTAAAGTAGGGGGGGGGGGCGTGAAAAAATGAGAATATGCCCAAAGGGGGCGCCATGCAAAAAAAGTTTGAGAACCACTGGTCTAGGTATTTCACTTAGGTAAGTTAAGAGTACAGAATTGCCGATGCCGAGGGGGGGGAAAAGGATGGGTCTTAAAACGTGCTTGTCCTGCCGTTCGTGGTTCGTACCATACTGGGCTTACAAACGAGGTTTCTAGCTTTCTAGCCAGAATACCTGACTCCTGCCGTTCGTGGTTCGTACCATACTGGGCTTACAAACGAAGTTTCTAGCTTCCTAGCCAGAATACCTGAAAGTCAAGTTAGATTCGAGAGAACAGCAATAATCTCAATTTCAGCCAGGATCACAAGTCAAATTTCTCAAATCCCACAGCATGTTTGAGAACCACTGGTCTAGGTATTTCACTTAGGTAAGTTAAGAGTACAGAATTGCCGATGCCGAGGGGGGAAAAAGGCTGGGTCTTAAAACGTGCTTGTCCTGCCGTTCGTGGTTCGTACCATACTGCCACATACTGGGCTTACCCTTACAAACGAAGTTTCTAGCTTCCTAGCCAGAATACCTGAAAGTCAAGTTAGATTCAAGAGAACAGCAATAATCTCACTTTCAGCCAGTATCCCAAGTCAAATTTCTCAAATCCCACAGCATAAATTCACAAAATTCACACAATAATATTCAACAACACTTCACAATTTCTTGACATCACAACATCTCAATATTACACCATAACACTCCACAAAGTCCTAAATTCACGCATACTCAATTACAAATCAACACAATGGAAATTACGGACCGTCACTTGCTGATTGGAACATTCATACTTCTGGTGTGGTACCACTTCAGATTCCTGTGAGTCAACAAGTCAGCATTCAGTCAACAATGAAGCAAAAGCCCATTGCCTCATGAATCATCAACGAAGCAAAGGTACTGATGGAATCTAGATTGGAAGCAAAAGTTCAATCTATGGCAAAGGACTACTTCAATTCATACTTCTGGTGTGGTACCACTTCAGATTCCTGTGAGTCAACAAGTCAGCATTCAGTCAACAATGAAGCAAAAGCCCATTGCCTGATGAATCATCAACGAAGCAAAGGTACTGATGGAATTCAGATTGGAAGCAAAAGTTCAATCTATGGCAAAAGACTACGTCAAGTCAGCAGTCCCCAATGATGAAGCAGAAGATAATGCTGTCCGATGATTCAATCAGCAAAAAAAATTGGGATTGAAAGCAAAGGTTCTGAAGTCACTATTAAAGTCACTACTGCTACTTGATGAACCACCATTATTAGCAATGTACTGGGATTGGAAGTGTCTATCTCCCGGATGGGTTGGAAATGGAAAGTAAGGTGGATTTCACATCTAGACTGCAACTTGTATGGGATGGGCATGCTACGACACAGACCACAAGCGTCCAATGTAGCAGTTGTTTCATCGCTACGAAATAAAAACGGCGGTGAAACACTCACCTTTAAAAAGCAAAAAAAAAAAAAAAGGTATTAGCTGGTATTCTGTTGTAATTTTCTCGAAACATGTTGATAGGTAGTTGATCTGTGCCGGACTTTGTCTTATCATTTTCCACGAAATTCCATGCATAATATATCTTGTTACTCAACTCTCCAAATTAGATAAGCTGTTCTATGCAAGAAGAACCCAAGTACAGTTAAACCCCTCATGCATCAAAGCCCTCAATGTATAGTTATATTTTGTCAATTATAATAAATTGATTTCTGTCAAATACCCGCGTAAGTGTTTAAAAGATTGTCACTTTGTCAATTGTCATGGAAATTAATTTGAGTATTTTACTCTTGTTACTATCTAAATAGGTATTCTAATAAGACGTTTGTTATTTACAACCTCCGGTGTAGTTACCGGTAAGCAGGGCCGAATGTAGGGGGGCCCGAGGGGGCCCGGGCCCCACCACCCTCGAGCTCCATTTCTTGCCAGAGGTCAGACTCCGAAAATTTGGAGCATCCTACTTTTTGGACTCTCGCCCCCCCCCCACTCACTCATAACAAAATTCTAGATATACGGCCCTGTCAGTAAGTCCTTACTCTTGCCCTGTAGTTAAGTAGGTAATAGGCTCATTAAAATAATAATAATAAAAATCGACGTACATAAAGTTCCACTTTATTCACTCTAAAAGTCTAAACTGAGCTGGACAACTTTTTCATTTACTTAATCTAAACTGCACCAGGTTTATCGTATAAAACTAGAAGGTACCTATTTTACAAAAAGAGATTAAAAATAGAAATAGGCGAATACGTGGATAAATAAAATAGGTATTTACATTGCGATTTGCTGGAAAAAAAGGTATCTTTTTATTCAAGTTGCTAGTATGACCTATGGTTTGTGCTGGATATTTCAAACTTTTCTCATGATTGTGTTTTTTGTGAAAGTTTCTCGTCAGTTTGAGGACAACAGATTTCTATCACCCATCAAGTTTCAACACATGAGAACGGTAAGTCTACAGTGTTTACCTATACTATGATCCCTCGGTCTATACCGTCTACACCAGAGGTTCTCAAACTGGGGGGCGTGGAGACAAATCAGAAGTAGGTAATAGGTATGTAAACTGACAATGAATACCTATCCATATTCTTTCCAGAGTGCTGTTCTGAAACTGATGACCAAATTCCCATCCAGTTCCTCTCTCAACACAGTCAAACAGGTGATACAGAACATTGAAACAGGTATGTTTTCAGACGGTCTGATCTCAAGTGACCCGTTTACACAACTTTCCTTCCTTTAGGATAAGGAAAATGAAAAGTTATTTACCCGTTTTGATTAACGATCTTTAAGAGCAGGGAGATCTTTTTAGAGGAGCTTCTTTTGTGGTCCCTGGCCATTAATAATAGTGCGGTGATATTTAAGCTAAAAACTTGCTACTTGATTTGACTTTATCTTACCAATAACTACAAAAATACCCATTATTCACGGACCCTATCGGGATTCGAACCTCGTTCCAGGTGAATTCAAACCACTGAGCTACGGAATTAGAGAGAATCTAAGGCGATATGGTACTCCGTATCCTCCACTTTATCCCATTGGAAATATTAACACACCTTCTGCCCTGTACTTTGGTTGCTGCAATGACTTATTGTCTTCAAGCAAGGTAAGTCCTCGACTGTTTGTCAAGGTGTGTCCACAGTTCCACACATAGTCGACCGGCTGTCGATCGAAGGCCTGTCAAATATGTGTGGACACACCTTTAAATTTCAGTGCGCTCGAAGAGAAAAAATCTTTTGTCTTTTGAAGTTCTTATTAGATTTTGAATGCAAGTATAAAAATCATGTGGTAGGTAAGTGTTGTAACCAACTTGTGTCTTTGATTTTGTAACAATATGTTTTCTTTCAGGACTCTCACATTCTCAGGAAACAACTCAGGAACGTGGTCAAGTTCTACGAAATCCCCTACAAAAGGTTCAGCCATGGGGATTTTCTATGGGCAGTGGAAAGCTATCGTCTGATATACAAGGATACCATAGATCTCATTGAGGCGTATAACCCTGGACATTTTACTGATAACCAAATAGCACATGGGACATAGGGCAAGGAGAATGGAGAATAACCAAATCCTCGTATCTAATGATTCTAATGCCAGAGATGATAACCAAATACGGAAAAACTAACTAATTGAAACGATTTCCCCCCCTTTAAGATGGTGTGCCGTCTTGGATTTCTATTGGTTTAGTACAGGCACAACACGCCAGAAGAGGGGAAATAAGATTCAGAAGAGGGGAAATGAGATTCAGAAGAGGGGAAATGCGTCTCAGTAAGGAAAATAGGACTTTATTGAACCTTCCGTTTTTCTTCTTCTTGTGTGACCTTGGATCATTGTCCTTCAAGAGTCCTTGAACTGCAAGCAAAGGTTAAAGGTTGAAATGTGCTAAAAACTTCCTACTTGATTTGACTTTATCTTACCAAAATAACTACAAAAATACCCATTATTCACGGACCCTATCGGGATTCAAACCTCGTTCCAGGTGAATTCAAACCACTGAGCTACGGAATGAGAGAGAATCTAAGGCGATATGGTACTCCGTATCCTTCACTTTATCCCATTGGAAAAATTAACACACCCTCTGCCCTGTACTTCGGTTGCTGCAATGACTTATTGTCTTCAAGCAAGGTAAGTCCTCGACAGTTTGTCAAGGTGTGTCCACACATAGTCGACCGGCTGTCGGTCGAAGGCCTGTCAAATATGTGTGGACACACCTTTAAATTTCAGTGCGCTCGAAGAGAAAAAATCTTTTGCCTTTTGAAGTTCTTATTAGATTTTGAATGCAAGTATAATAAAGGAAGGACGGACTAAAAAAATCATGTGGTAGGTAAGTGTTGTAACCAACTTGTGTGTTTATTTTTGTAACAATATGTTTTCTTTCAGGACTCTCACATTCTCCGGAAACAACTCAAGAACGTGGTCAAGTTCTACGAAATCCCCTACAAAAGGTTCAGCCATGGGGATTTCCTATGGGCAGTGGAAAGCTACCGTCTGATATACAAGGATACCATAGATCTCATTGAGGCGTATAACCCTGGACATTTTACTGATAACCAAATAGGACATGGGGCATGGGGCAAGAAGAATGGAGAATAACCAAATACTCGTACCTAATGATTCTAATGCCAGAGATGATAACCAAATACGGAAAAACTAACTAACTGAAACGATTTCCCCCCCTTTAAGATGGTGTGCCATCTTGGATTTCTGTTGGTTTAGTACAGGCACAACACGCCAGAAGAGGGTAAATGAGATTCAGAAGAGGGGAAATGAGATTCAGAAGAGGGGAAATGCGTCTCAGTAAGGAAAATAGGACTTTATTGAACCTTCCGTTTTTCTTCTTCTTGTGTGACCTTGGATCATTGTCCTTCAAGAGTCCTTGAACTGCCAACAAAGGTTAAAGGTTGAAATGTACTTAGGTACCAGGATTTCGTATCCTCTTGCTTCTATGTCAAAAGAGTTTCATGAGATTTCTTTAATTTATTTTATATTTTTCTCCTTCTTTTTCTTCTTCTTTCTTCGTTTTCTTCTTCTTTTTTCGTTTTCTTCTTCTTTTTTCTTCTTCTGGAAAAGCGGCTAATCATGGCGTCTCCTTTTGCTTCAACTTTCAAGAAGATTAATTTAGAAAAAAAAAGAGAAACATCTCTGTCTCTCTACAGACTCTACACATAAAACAGAGACTCTCTTTTACAAGCAATAAAAAATGTTTCTTCGTTCTTGGGGTTTTATGTGTTTTTCACTCATCCTCAAGATGCCTATTAGAAGCATGTCCATATGGATAAGTACTTATTCTATCTTAGTAGGTATCTGTCTATCAGTTACTATGCTACCTTTGTGACAGAAGAAGGAGACTTCGAATTAAAATAAGGAGTTAAAAAAAAAAGATAGGATGTAGGTAGAATCGTACACTCATGTCTTTCCTGTCTTTTTACTTTCCTTATTTATTTCCCTCAACATGAATAAATAACTAAATAAAATAAAGGTACCCATTGTCTTTATTAGTTTTAGAGGTAGATTTTATTGGTCTGTTAATGAATTATGTATATCTTTACAACGGGAACTTCAGACTTTTAGGTGGTAGAATTTTCAGGTATTTTCTAAATTCTGTCAGCAAAGGCAAAGCTTCCTAAGAATAAAAGAGGCTATGGGAACGCTATAGTAGAAATCATAGGTAATCCAGTCTACTGGAGAAAAAAAAAAAAATGGAAACTGAAAACCTCAAAATTTCCGAGAAAAAATAAAATAACAAAAAAAGTCCTTTTGAAAAACTCTGATGAAAGTCATGTTTGTGCGTGCGTGTGTTGAGGAAAACCCCTTGGTTCCTCCCTATAATACCAAATCCTCTCTTGTTATTAAACTCTAACTTTCTAATAGAAATAAGATTAAAAAACTTTCTCTCGAGCTTTTCTCCTTCCCTCCGTCCGTAAAAAGTAACTTTCTTCTGTCACAGTGAAAGTAAAAAAATTAGAAAGTAAAGAGAGAGCTAATATACTTTCAGCACACAGCCTCTCTTTGAAGTTTTTTGTCGGAAAGAAAGTAAACATAACAGTAATGCGGAGTACACACGGGGCGTCGATCGCGGAAAAAAGTCAAAGAAGAAGAAAACGAGGAGGAAGAAGAAGAAGAAGAAAGAGGAGGAGAAGGAGGAGGAGGAAGAAGAAGAAGAAGACCAACTTTCTTCTTTGATAACAGATTGGCCTTTGATCGGATGACAAACTTGGATGTCTTGTAGCAAGAAATGACTCGAGAACTGATCCAAAGTGAAGGTCTATAATGTTTTAATAAGCACATATCCTAATTTAATCTAGTTTGGTACTAAAGAACAGGAATTTTAAAGGACCAAAGAAACAAGAAGTGGTCCACAAGGAGGGGTGATGCCCCCCCAATCTTGTTGAGGCTGGAATCATCCAAATACTCGTACACATTAGGTATACTTAGTATCCGATAACACTTAACAGGAGAAAAGAAAAGAAGAGAAAAGAGGAGAAGAGAAGTGAGGAGAGAGAAAAGAGGAGATCTATGTTTATTGTGCAGCCATCCTGACGCGATACAAATAAAAAGAGACAGAACTAAAGGGAGAGAAAGAGAAGAGGAAATAGAGGAGAGCGAAAGAGAGAGAGAGAGAGATAAAGAAAAGAGGGAATAGAAGAAAGGAGAAAGAGGGAGGGAAGAAGAGAGAGAGATAGAGAATGGCCAGGTCTAGGATAAGGTTTTTGATTAATTATGTTTTTCCGCTCCCTTCTTCTTCCTTTGTCCCTCCATCTCTTCTCCCTCCCTCTCTCTCTCTCTCTCTCTCTCTCTCTCCCTCCGGTAAAACTTCTTGTTTGCTCAGCAAAGAATTTGATGTTTCCAGTTTCCAGGCCTTCTCCATCCTACTCGAAACTTACCTATCAATGGAGCAGTTGCAAATGAGTAAAAATTATAAGTAAATGGTCGATTCCCTATGTAAAAAGTTGGGAAAAATCCAAATCTGAGGTCAAAACTCCGAAAAAATAACTGTAAAAGGTCGAAAATTCAACTTTTATAATGAAAGAGTTCAAAGATTTGTGACCTCAGACTTAACGCAGTTGCTATTTTTGTCCGCTAGGTAGCGCCACTATGCAAGCGCGTTAGCAGAGGAGCAGAAAGAACTGCGCAGAAATGTATGCGCACAAACACATTAATGCGTTGCCTGCGAGGGAGCTTTGCTCGGGACATTTGATGTGACGTCATCGCCTACGGGAGCGTATGCCGTGACGTCAAAGTTCACGATTTACCGGCATTTTTTTAATCGATTTATCTCGGGATCTAGAAGTCGTAGAAGAAAAAGAAAAATTCCGTTGGTCCTCATTTTTCCTGCTCTATGACTTTGAAACATCACCCAAGTAAGCGCAACTAATCTATTAAGCTGTGTCCACACATAGTCCACGCTGTCGATCCATCGATCGATTGCCTCTGAATGGTCTGCTCCATATGAAATGTACTTTGATTGATCACCATTCACAATTTTGGTGCTCACTGCAGCATTGTAGGATTTTTTCCAAATACATATATCGCAATAATCCAGCTCCCAATTACCTACCATGCTGGCACCGGTCGCTATGCGCATTTATATTACATAGCTACTCATTTTCCTCACGAGGCTGAGTGGGCCCCGTAACGGCCAGTCACGGAATCAATCATTTGCATGATACAAATTTCTTGACCCCGCCGGGAATCGAACCCGGGTCTCCTGCGTGCAAGGCGAGCGCGGTGACCACTACGCCATGGGAGCTGACTAAAGTACTAAACCATAAGAGAATGCTTAACCCCATACACAAAAAAAGTCCAAACTGAGGCTTAGGTGTAGGGCTGTAGGGGCTGGACAGCCCTACAGGATGCGTTAAGCTTCTACGAAACCATAAGAGCCCGTTCCCTTTTGTCGTTCGGAAACGGCCAGTCACGGAATCAATCATTTGCATGATACAAATTTCTTGACCGCGCCGGGAATCGAACCCGGGTCTCCCGCGTGCAAGGCGACCGCAGTGACCACTACGCCATGGGAGCTGACAGGAACCTCTCATTAAAGGAACCAACAACCTCAGTGGTATAGTGATCAACGCGATGGACTTCGGATCTGGAGGTTGGTGTTTCGAGTCCAAATCAAGTCATAAAACTTATCAAGCTGTATTCAGTAAGGAATGATATTTAGGTATTTTGTGACAAGCATTTTGGTAAGTACTTACCTATAGGTATGCTGAACAAAAATATTCCTTTCAAAATTGAGGAATTCACATTATAATATGTGTCAATTTTTACTTTTTCATTCATGCAGTCTATAGCTACCTATAGACTGCATGAATGAAAAATTACATTATAATATGTGTCAATTTTTACTTTTTCATTCATGCAGTCTATAGCTACCTATAGACTGCATGAATGAAAAATTAAAAAAAAAAATTAAGAGGAAAGAAAGAGAGGGAAAAGGAAAGAGAAGAAACACAGAAGAGAAAAAAATGTCTACCTAGAACTTCAGCAAAAAAATTCCTAAAAAAAAATCTTGCAGTCAAACCCCAACCTAATATATTGAACATTGGCGTCATCAATGAAATTCCCTTGGGATAATAATGTACCTATGATATTTTATGTTCGAAAAAAAAAAACAACCTTGAACATCGACAATGAAATTATCCCCAGAACTTCATCTCCTCTCTCCTTTTTCTCTTCTGGGAGAAAACAATAAGAAGAGATACAATGTTCACTCCCTCGAATCTTGCTGTAAATAATTGTAGGTATAGCACATTACTTTTTTAACTTTTTGGTACAATAGATCAGTACAGGGAAGATGTAATGAGAAAGTGTTGCAATGAGTTCAATTTCAAATTTTAAAAATAGGTGAAAATATTCGTTTAAGGCAGTGGTTCCCAACCTTTTTTAGACAAATACCCCTTTTTAAGCTCAAATTTAGCCATTACCCCCCCCCCTCCCCCCCTAAAAAGTAAAGCATAGAAATAGCTATAGATAGGGAAAGAACAAGTACTTGAAATTGTACCCAGTTGGTCAGTAGTTTTATTAAAAAAAAAAAATATTTATTAAATTTAACATGTTTTCAATAAGTAGAACAAAAGCACATAGTGCACATCTCAGAGGTTTTATATCGAGGTTTTAAGGGTCCGTTCACATCGTCACATAAATTTCCTTCATCCCATCTTTTTTTTCTATATCTTTTGTATTTTTTTCACTTAGCGCTTAGTTCTTTTTACCCCTCGAAAAAGTGTATTTTACCCCTCGGGGGGTAAATACCCCCAGGTTGGGAACCAATGGTTTAAGGGAACCCTTTTTATAAGGGAACCCTTTTTTGGAATAAGGGTGCCCTTATCCCAAAAAAGTTGTTTTTAGACAATGGCTTGGATTTGCATATGTAGGTAATTCCTTGGAATGTCTGTTCAGAACACAAAATTGGTCCCGGGCGGAAATCGAACCTGTGACCTATATTTTCCCTACTAAGCTGACTTTTCAAAGAGGAAAAATATGGTTAAAGGAAAATACTGGTTAGGCTGGCAAACAATTTTGACAATGTTCTCTGTTATGTTGATCATTTGTTTGACCTAATTTAATTACCTCTATCCATGAACATAGATCTATATAAACTATACCTGTTCTTCATAAAACTTCAAATACATACCTTCGTAGGTACATTGTTATTTTGTAACTAGGCACTTCTGTTAGTTATAGATATATGTAATGTCATTTTGAAACAATATGAATTGCATATGAAGGTAACTACATATGTACATACTTTGTACATAATAGGCAATAGTAGGGACAAATTCATTTATTTGTACCTAATGCTCATGCATATATGTAGTTACTTTGTGTACATTTTAGTTAGTATTGATTCAACGCTTCCATTGTTATTACATTACCTACAATAGGTATCATTTACAGCAGGCATGTTAAACTCAAAATGTATAGAGGGCCATTTTTGATATTTGTTGAACATTGGCGGGCCGCAGGTATTCACCCCCCCCCCAGTAAAAAAAATGTTGTAAAAAAAAATCATGGGATTTATTTGTTTTTTAAAAAGAATACTCTGTGTGTGGGAGTCTCCAAATCTTGTACGTCTGAACTAGATCCAGCGTTCTAGTGATTTTAATCCAAATTTTTAGTAAGTAGATAAAGTAGATATTATTTTATTAGATAGATACGTTTACCAAGAAGTACTTTTTAACTTCATTTTGTTTCAAAGATTAAAGTAATAAAAAAAAATAAAAAGTCCCCTTGTGAAATATTATTAATTTATTATTTAATATTATACCCTTGTGGCTTGCAGCGGGCCGCACAATCTGACCAGGCGGGCCGCATGCGGCCCCGCGGGCCGCCAGTTTGACATGCCTGATTTACAGTATGTATCAGCAGTGTCTTTGCTTGGTAGACACATACTTCTGCTCGGAAAACCTTAACCGAGAAAGAAGATTAAAAAACCAAAACCACCACGTTATTCGGCACCTAAAACTAACCCGATTTGATACGTCACACCCCTAGTCTATAAGGTCAAAAATTTTCATCTCCCGTACTTACCAATTAACGACGCGACGCGCGACGGTACGGTAACAATGAATCTATTCGGAATGACATTTTGCACATTGGTAGAAATAGAAAGTAAAAAATGGAGCTCTTATTCAAATTTATTGAAAAATTAGGTACAAAACTCCCCTTAAAATGATACAGATAATTGTAAAGAACTTTTAAGACATACTGTACCTATACATAATAATTATCTATTATTTACGTATCCAACATACATATGCAAAATGCATACATTGTATTGCTAGACAGCTATAGCTACACAAGAGGAGGGATATTTGAAAGTTTTTGAAATGTGCATTTCAGTGTGCTATATTTTATGCTACACAAAATGTAAACAAGACCATTGCAAAGGTTCAGGGTTATGGGTAGATATTGAATATCCTGTCTGGTAGACAAACATGCAAACCCGACGAGCAAAATGCAAACCCGTACATCAGTGGCGTATTATCTATCCATGGAAACTAGGGGACTAAATATCGCTTCCCTTCCTTTGTAAAGTTCTCTCTTTTTTTTTTTTTCATCTTAGCTTCGGTAGGTGGTAAAAATCTGGTGTGAACATCACACGACTTTCCTTACCCTATTGAATGATGCTTATTTGAGTGTTCTTTTACCCTAACTTTTACAATATCTCTAACCGTTTTGTCGCTATATGTATAGGTAGCTGAAAACCGCCAAAAAACGTCGAAATCTGTCCAAAAGCGGTCATACTCTACATATGGGTTTATAGTCATTACTGATGTTTATAGAGATGTCTTTTCCTTCCGAAAACACAGAAACGATTTCCCCGGTTCAAGAGCCTCAAGAGGGGCAGATTGTCTATGGTTTAATACAGGCCCTACCTCGCCCAAAGAGGAGAAATGGAAATGAGCTTGGGAAAAGCTGAAATCGTCCCAGTTTCCTGAACGGCCGGGCTTAGCTTTCCCTTTTGAAAAGCTCTCCACACACTACTACAACACGTACATAAAATACCTATTCGGAAAATACTCGAATCGACTGGGAAGTATTTCGCTCCAAATCGGAAATGGAAAATGGTTTCTACTGTAGAATAGTCAATGCTTATGTGATGTGGTTTTGTGGTGGTTCCTCTTTTGGTTTTGCATCCTGAGAATTCTTGACTTTTGAGGAGCTCTCTTTTCTACAATAGGTTTTTTTTTCGACTTCGAAATATTATTTTGTTCGGTTGGTATTATGATGTTTCGATATGAAAGCGGTTTACTTTCAACTTTGGAGGTAATTTTAGGAATAAGCTAATCAACGGATTTTGCGATTATGTTCGCGGATTTGGCAATTATGTTCGCGGATTCGCGTCCCGAACCGACATTTTGGATATTTGGCAAGCCTACCTATTAACTATTAAGCACTATAATTTGTTGGTTCGGTTCCCGCCCGGGGCAAACATTATTTTGAACAGGCAAGGTTCGTTCTCGGAACGGTTAGATTTCTCATACTCTGTCCTTCTTATCTCTTTGATTGATTTCGAGACGTTAAGACTGCCGTTGTTACAGTTAAGGTGGCGTTCCGATCATAGCGACCGGGTCGTACGACCAAGCTGTGCGACCGCTTCGTACTGCTTATTGGTTCCCGGACATAAAAACTCTTTGTCACTGCAACCCAATCTCATCTTTTGCCATTAAAAATATTAATTTACTGTCTGAAGCTTAGAGATTTATGCCGTGGTACATTGTAAATTACAGCACTATAATGTTAGCTATGTATGTTATTTATAGTTTTGCGAATGAAGTGCATTTCAGTATTATTTCCAAGTACTAAACAATAGAAAATCCAAGTACTAAACAATAGAAAATCCAAGTACTAAACAATAGAAAATCCAAGAAGACGCGCCATCAGAATCGGTTCCTCTTCCGAAAGTTGCACGAGAGGATAATACACCTATTGCTGGGATGGTGGGCAATATTCGTCCCTTGTCCATAGTGCAACAGTTGTCATTGTTTGTGTGCATTTAAGTGTTTCATCAACTATTTCTTTCCTGTTGCAGGTTCCATCAGCAACATCGATGATACAGACTACCACTGCAACAAGACTCAGGTGCGCAAGGTGATATCCGGAGTGGTAGGTGCTGCCTCCAGCGTCACTTCTATACAAGTTGCCAACCTACTCAGACTCTTCAAAATACCGCAGGTATGGTCCACAATTCCACATCCAATTTGAAGTTCTTTATCTTTCTTATTTTTGAAGAGGTTTGATAGAAGGAACAGTAACTTTTAAGGTCTTATCGTAAAGAAATCGAAGAGAGAAGGAAGACAGGATAGGAGAATGGCAGCCGTTCCGAGGACAATCCTTATCTGTTTCGTATAATATCCGCCCTTTTAAAAGATAGTAGTTTTGTAAAACACACCAAGGTACATATATCTGTCGTTACCATTTTTTTTCCATTCTACACAGTGACATCATAGTCTAATGTCATTCCAGCAATTATGTACATAATTATGATTCTCCATGACATTATGTATGATTCTCCATGTGAATAAGATTATTATGTGACATGAATGCTGACAAACTCAGCAATGGAACATCAGCTAACGAGCTAACTCCCTAATAAGACATTTCTCCAGAACCTGACGTCCTGAAGTCCTTTTTTTTTCAGGACTGTCTGGTAGACAAACATGCAAACCCGACGAGCAAAATGCAAACCCGTACATCAGTGGCGTATTATCTATCCATGGAAACTAGGGGATTAAATATCGCTTCCCTTCCTTTGTAAAGTTCTTTTTTTTTCTCATCTTAGCTTCGGTAGGTGGTAAATTGGAATAATAAAGGAAGGACGGACTAAAAATGGTAATTTAGGTATTTATTCTTATTTATTTAGAGCTTTATTTATACTGTTGAATTAGGACAATAGTCCCTTTATCTCAAGAGTTGAATGGTTGTGGGGTGGTGATTACTGATCATTTTTGGTAAATGATTCCATCGGGATTCTAATTCCAAGACCACCAGCAGATCGACATACTGTACATGTGGGTTTATAGTCATTACTGTTTATAGAGATGTCTTTTCCTTCCGAAAACACAGAAACGAGTTCCCCGGTTCAAGAGCCTCAAGAGGGGCAGATTGTCTATGGTTTAATACAGGCCCTACCTCGCCAAAAGAGGAGAAATGGAAATGAGCTTGGGAAAAGCTGAAATCGTCTCAGTTTCCTGAACGGCCGGGCTTAGCTTTCCCTTTTGAAAAGCTCTCCACACACTACTACAACTGAAATTTTGTGGGCACCTCGGCATGATGTCTTTCTTGCAATTCTTTCCCTCCTACATATTTCGAAATGAATCTTTTTACAAAGGTGAAGCTCCTGAAGTCTTCCCTGATGTAGAATATTGTGGAAAGGTGAACATGAATTTCCACCGTTTCTTCTTCTTCTTCTTCTTCTTCTTCTTCTTCTTCTTCTTCTTCTTCTTCTTCTTCCTCTTTTTTGTCTAATATTCTTTTCTTCGAATATCCAAGTACTTTTTTCAAGTTTAATGCAAGTTCTGCTGTGAAACCCAAGACGTAATTTCGTAACCAAGCTCAGATAAGTTCCGGGGTTTCATCTTCGTTCATTTAGAAACACAATTAGCACGCCATGCAAAAAAAGTTTGAGAACCACTGGGCTACACTAAACAGACTTGAACTTGAAATACACATCAAGCTTCCACGCATGCGCTACTGCACGGAATAAGTCCATGGACTAACCTAATATAATGTTGAAATGAGACTGTAAATCCGGGACCAACCTAATATTAACTACCATGAGAGCATGATGAGACCCTAAATCCTATCGTAGATTTATTACTTCGAGTGTTCGTGGTATTTTGATTTGGCGAAGTTTTGACAAGGCAGAACTTTTGGTGTATTCGATGAAATTCTGGGTTAGTTTTCTGCGAATGGCTTACGCGATCAAGTCACGTGACAAAAGATATTATCAAGTTGTAAATAAGGGCATTTTTATGGGATCCATTTTCATGGGGATCGTGTAAGCCCGATTTCCATTGGATCTTGTAAGCCCCATTTCCTTAGGATCGTGGAAGCCGACGATATTCACGGGATTTTGATTTCAGACTGAGATTATAAGATACTGGGGTTATCCTGCTGAAGAACACAAGGTAACTACTAAGGATGGCTACATTCTGACCAACTTTAGGATCCCCAACCCGGGCGGTTATCCGCTTCTGTTTCTTCATGGCTTGACGAGCTCATCTGACTGTTTCCTCGGTAGAAATCCTTCAGTCGATATTGGTAAGTGTGTTGGTGTTAGGTAGGACATGGGAGGAGTATTATTTATAGGCGTCCAAAAGGTTTCCCCAATCCTTCTAAAGCTGTGTCCACACGTAGTTGACCGGCCGTCGATCGATATCGACTGAATCGTCCACACTGCTTCGACAATATACATAGATTCACCTCGTCCATCGACGGCCGGTCGACTATGGTTGGACACCATTAAGGCTCTCGATTTGTTTCAAACATCAAGTCTCTGTAAACTTGCCGTACACATGTTCGATTGGTTGATGAATGAAACCTTCGGGTTATGAAACCAATTGGTTAATATTAAGTCTGCAGACAACGCGTAGCGTAAATACCAGGCCCAAGACCAACTACGCTTTACGCTATAATTATGCCGCCAAGAGACGGGCCTATAAATTTATGTATCGCTTGGTTATTCCTAAAGTCTTTAAGTATTTACCTATTTCCATTTTACCATTTCAGTGTTTCTTCTTTGATTTTTAGTCTTTTCCCACTCAAGTGGGGTCGACATTTCCAGTGTCTAAGTTCTATCTTCTTTTCATTAACCCTTGCAGTGTTTCTCCTATGGAAGCGAGGTTATGATATCTGGTTGTGGAATGCAAGGGGTAATTTGTACAGCAGAGAACATGTCAATCTGACCACCAAACAGAGCAAGTTCTATCAGTTTTCGTAAGTATAATCAAGGCCCTCTAATCGTGCTCTGGGAATATGCCCCAACAGTCTCCGAGCATTCTCGGTATTTCTCAGAGGTAACATGTGATTGAAACATGAGATTGTAACTCGGGGTTAAGTTCCTTTATGTGTTTTGTAAAGGCGTGTCCAAACATAGTCGACCGTCCCTCCATCGAAAAGGTAAATCTACTCGTATGTTGTCAAGGCAGTGTGGAAGGTTCAGTCGTCGACTATGTGTGGACACACCTTAAATGATTTGAGCTTTGAAAGCTCTTGATGATGCTTTGAGAGCTCTTGGTTCTTCAAATAGACACCCGGAGATTACTCTACTTCAATGTTGCGAAAAATTGCCAATTGGCACTTATGTAATACTTAACTCATTTATAATTTATGAACCAACATATAGGTAAGCAACCTCCGTGGCCGAGTGGGTATCACACTAGACACACTAATAAGTCATGATTTGGATTTATAAATGTACCACCTTATTTAGGCATAGCAACATAATAATGTATCCCCTGTCCTCCAGATATCACGAGATGGGTCTCTATGACACTCCGGCCCTTATCGATTACATCCTGGCTGAGACCGGCCACAAGACTCTCATCACCCTGGGCCATTCCCTGGGCTCAACCAATGTCCTCATAGCCACTAGTCTACGTCCGGAATATCAGGCTAAAGTGAGACTAAACATTATGTGGGGTCAGGGCTGCCTTATCAATCATATTCGATTGAGAGAAGTTCTCACTTCGGTATATTCATCCTATATGGTAAGAGCTACAACAATGGGCGTCGGGCGCAAAGGGGCCTAAGGCCTTTCGTCTCTACCGTGTTCTTGACTTGACCAATTTTTAATTATTTATTAAGAGATTTAGACCATTTCAGACTGTTCATTGGGTATAAATTCAATTAAACAAGAAATTACAAAGAATGGACGAAATTATTATACCTTGGGCAATCTCTAGCATTGAACTATGTTCATTGAAGCTAAACCATTCTAGTGTTAGGTAGAAAGAAAAAAAAAAAAAAAAAAAAAAAAAAAAAAAAAAAACAAACTTACAACAAGAAGAAAAAATCAATGAGTTAAAACTTAAATCTCACTTGTATCGTTCAATTATTTCCAGCGTTGGATATTTGATGGTAATACGCAAAGTGTCCTGGAGATTGGTAAGAATCAAGATCGATCCCTGCGCAAAGTTTGTGGTCCCAAGTCTCCCGTAGTCAAAATCTGCATGACCATTTTGGCGCTAGTTTCGGGATTTCAGTCCAATCAAACTGTCGAGGTGAGATTGAAAAAAAAAAAAAAAAAAAAAAAAAAATTTTGGGAGGGAAAAACTGTAACTGCTAAGGTCTTATCGCCCCGAAAGCGAAGAAAGAGAAGACAGCTAGGATAGGAGAAAGCCAGGCGTTCCGAGAACGAACGTTATCTCTTTAAGATAAAATCCCATCCTGGAAATCGAATACGGGACCTAACGCTTACAACACAGACGCTCTGCCCTTCAAGCTATGTAACTAGGCTGGCAGATTTTATTAATTATTAAGGCCTAATCATATATTTTGATAGGAAAGGAAAGTAAGTAGGTAATAGGTATGTAAACTGACAATGAATACCTATCCATATTCTTTCCAGAGTGCTGTTCTGAAACTGATGACCAAATTCCCAT
>NW_007380152.1:0-55346 GCF_000475195.1 Diaphorina citri | reverse complement strand
CCTGAAACACCATGCTGAATTACATCCAAACTCCCTAAGAAACAGTGATCATTAAAGCTTTCTGTGAAACAAAAATATGTTTGGTACCTTGAACATCAACTTGCTCTTGAAACCAGGTACATTAAAACAACTTACAAAAGCCTTAGATGAACTCTAAACTACAAATTGTTGCTCTCCAAGAATCAAGATTTACTGATGAAAACATCATGGATACCTAACAATGGTTACAGGATTTTCAAAGGCAAGAAGGGACTTAACCCAGCTGGTAGAGGAAAAGGAATTCCACATCTTGGAATGGGATTTATCGTCAAATCGAATATAATTGACAGTATCACAGATTTCTACTCACCAAATAAAAAACTCTCTATCCTTACGTTTCGCAGTGCCAACTAATACAGGATTTTCAAAGGCAAGAAGGGACTTAACCCAGCTGGTAGAGGAAAAGGAATTCCACATCTTGGAATGGGATTTATCGTCAAATCAAATATAATTGACAGTATCACAGATTTCTACTCACCAAATAACTCTCTATCCTTACGTTCCGCAGTGCCAACTAAATATACAGTTTGATAAATTGCCATGCACCAATCAATAACGATAACAAGAAAAATGCGGAGAAAGTTGAAAAATATTGGGAATCTAACTAGTATAAGAAAAAGTATCAGAAAAATTCATTTAGAATATTTGCCCTGTAATTCAGTGCCAATTCAATGTAACAAAATAAATCCTGATAAAGGGTGATCCTGACTAGCTTATCTCTCACCAAATAAAAAACTCTCTATCCTTACGTTCCGCAGTGCCAACAAATTATACAGTTTGATAAATTGCCATGCACCAATCAATAACGATAACAAGAAAAATGCAGAGAAAGTTGAAAAATATTGGGAATCCCTAGAATATGAAGTTTCCAAAATTCCACCTAGTAATGTGAAAATCTCCCTCCCTTGCTGTATTGGGAATCCCTAGAACATGAAGTTTCCAAAATTCCACCTAGTAATGTGAAAATCTCCCTCCCTTGCTCATGATGTTGAAGGTGTCGATTCCCTATTCCTATACCTCAAAACCCTGAATCTGTTTAATCTAATATAACCTAGGGATATTAGCGCAAACGACCTACTGTCCATAGAGTTAAAGCGCTTTAAAGGAAAAAAAAAAAGGATAAAAATTCTTTGATAAAAATAATCTATTGCATTGGATTTATAGGAAAGGTTCTGAAATACTATTATGAATTCACTACCTGTACGTTTGAAGCATACAAGCAATGTCGCTGTCAAATCTTTTGATAAAATATTCAGCCCAAAAGCTTGGCCTATTATTGGACATGGTCATCTGTTCATACCCAAAATAGGTAAGAATAAATAAATGAGAAAGTAATCATACTTTCTGACCGTTGAATTGAAAATTATGTTCTGCATCTTTGAGTTTTAGACAGAAACAGGAATCATTAAGAAAATTAAAGAGCTACTTACCACTGTTGTCAAACTGAGGAACAAAAAATACAAAAATACATCAATTCTGACCGTTGAATTAAAAATTATGTTCTGCATCTTTGAGTTTTAGACAGAAACAGGAATCATTAAGAAAATTAAAGAGCTACTTACTTACCGCTGTTGTCAAACTGAGGAACAAAAATACATCAGTAGGTACCATTTTTCTTTAACTATGCAAATTAATTCAAATTTAATTTCCAGGTAAATACTCTGCTGACATATTCAGTGATGAAATTCACCGCATGATGAAGGAACATGGAGTGCCGATTATTAAACTCATTCTGAACGGACAGACTATGGTGTTTACAATCAGTGCAGAGGACACCAGGACCATGTACCAGAATGAGGGTAAACATCCATTAAGAAACTCGATGGAAGCCCTTGATATGCTGAGAAGAAAGAATGGTCAGAGTGTTGGTGTCATAGCAAGGTAATTTGAAGCAATATTGGTCTTCACAAACTCTTCTTGAAGGATTTTTTTTTATTTTATTTTTATTTTTCCATTTTTATGTGTAGGTTTTATCATATGATTTATCAAGAACCAAAATCTTAATCAATCAGGTAAGTATGGGGGGTATTGGGAATCCCTAGAACATGAAGTTTCCAAAATTCCACCTAGTAATGTGAAAATCTCCCTCCCTTGCTCATGATGTTGAAGGTGTCAATTCCCTATTCCTATACCTCAAAACCCTGAATCTGTTTAATCTAATATAACCTAGGGATATCAGCGCAAATGACCTACTGTCCATAGAGTTAAAGCGCTTTAAAGGAAAAAAAGGATAAAAATTCTTTGATAAAAATAATCTACTGCATTGGAATTATAGGAAAGGTTCTGAAATACTATTATGAATTCACTACCTGTACGTGTGAAGCATACAAGCAATGTCGCTGCCCTCTATAAATGGGAATAGGAAAATGGCAACCTCCCTAAGTGGGACACTTTTTAACTGGGAAACCTGGATAAATGGGTCCCTTGGATTCCCACTAGGACAGGTTTGACTGTATTAATAAAGACACTAACAGAACAGACAGAGGAGAAGAAATTAGAGAAAGAGAAAGATGAGAAGTTGAAGGAAAAGAGGGGAGACAAAATTAGATATCATTCTAATAGTTTCCAAGTTTTTTATAAACAAGGAACGGAAACTTACGTAATAACAGGATTTCTGCACGTGACTTTGTGAAGTTGAAGTTCAAGTTGAAAGAAAAACTCTTGGCTTTTTATTGTATTATGACTTTTTACTCTTTTAATAGATAAAACTTTATTTAATCAGATGGCAATACCATCTACGGTATCGACAGCGATTAAAATGATTTTTGATTTGAATCACTGACGATGCCATAACTGGCAAAATGGTGATCTGATAATATATAATTTTGTTTAACAACAATAATAATTTAAAAAAAAGGTGTTTTTCTTTCAACCTCAACATAAACAATTTTAATAATGCCTGCACTAGAGGAAGGAAAGAAATAAACTAGATCACACTCTCTTGGTCGTGTCCAGTGTGACCACTCAGAACGTGGGCCACAGGCCACAAGCCGTGTTCTGTGTGACCGAGCCTTTAATGACATATTCCTCTTCCTCAAAACCAGTGTTCACATTTACCTCTATAAAATCGCCCCCATTTTACCTTGACCCGATTGGTCTGCTCCTCATAAGGTGACGGTTTCCTAGGTGCATCGTCCTGCCAGCTTTCATCACTCCACTTCTTCGTCTTTCCATCCTTGTCCCTCGTACCACTGGCACCATTCCCATCCTTGTCCCGCGGTCCACTATCTCCCCCTCCGTTCAGAAGACCCGTGCCGTCAACTGTGGCGTCCTCGGGAAGGTTCGGGTCACGTGACGACGGGTTCGTGGAGGTTCGGGCCCGATTGACGCGTCCGTTGGGTCTTTCCCGACGTTTGTTTCTCGCGTTGGAGTTCGAAATCTCGCCTGCGGGGAAATTTATATTCCAATTGATAAAATAATCCTTTTATTTAATTTTATTAATTTTCTTTTTCTCTAATCCTTTCTAATTGTTATGTATTGATTGTCCAGAAACACATTGGTATTAAAAATAATAATGCAAAATGGACAAATCAAGTCGAAAGGGATCTGGAGGAAGCTCATATTAATAAAAGATCTTGTTCGAAATAGAAATGAGTTCAGCGACGCTGTTAAATCAACCAACAAGCTTAAAACCTCTAACTTCCGTGACTACAAGGCCCAACAGCAGATGGACACAGGAAAGAAAGGCAGACCGTTCTTCTAGGAATCTAGATGAAGTTATATTGGCTCAAGAAGAAGAAGAAAAAGAAAAAGAAGAAGAAGAAGAAGAAGAAGAAGAAGAAGAAGAAGAAGAAGAAGAAGAAGAATGATGATAATAATAATAAACTGAATATTAAACAAATTAGGTAGGTACATAGGTATTCTTTAACCAAGATCGAATAAACTACGGGCTAAAAAATTCCGGGAGGGTCGGGCTTTTAATTTACGAAACAATTTTTAACACCTGTCTCTAGAACTACTAGAGTGTCTCTTTCGTTTTCTTTCCTCCGGTCCTCTTCCTCTTGGTTTGGCGTATTGTCGTTCGTCAGGAGATCTGCTCCTGCGACCTCTCCTAGCCCCAGTTCCTTCTCGACTTCTCTTTCGTTTCGATCTCGGCTCGAATGAATACACGCACTCGGAATCACTCGTGTAGGAGAGTTTCCGTTTGACCGACTGTTTCCGTCGCTCATCAACACTTGTCTCACCGTCCTGTCGCTTCCCACCTTTTATGGACAGGTCGTGACTATCCTGCCTGGTCCGTTTAGGTGTGCATTGGTCGGAAATGTCTCTCATCGCGGTCGAGCCCAATGGCTTTGATCTGTTTAGGAACCAGTGGTGGGCTAGCTGTACCCGAACGTCTGGGTCGTGGAGTGACGCAAACTTTCCTAGCACAGGGTTCGAAGGTGACGTGCCGATAGGTGTCGTGTTGACCGGGAGAATATTTTTCGTGATGCGACGCGGTGGTTGAGGGCTCTGTGGTTGCGCAAGATTCCGTGGTGGTTCCTGAGACTTCTGTAGTAATTTCGGAAGATTCTTTACTGGTTATGGAAGGTTCTGTGGTGGTTAAGGACGGTTCCTTGCTGGTTATGGAAGGTTCTGTGGTGGTTACGGACGGTTCCTTGCTGGTTATTGAAGGTTCTGTGGTGGTTACGGACGGTTCCTTGCTTGTTATTGAAGGTTCTGTGGTGGTTACGGACGGTTCCTTGCTTGTTATTGAAGGTTCTGTGGTGGTTACGAACGGTTCCTTGCTGGTTATTGAAGGTTCTGTGGTGGTTACGGACGGTTCCTTGCTTGTTATGGAAGGTTCTGTGGTCTCGCTGTATGTCTGGTCCCCTGTATCGGATGTTTTTTTGTCATCGTTTATTATTAATTGTGTCATTATTCGTAAATTGTATATTATAATGTAATATCCAGTAACATCTTGACCTCTTCAGACTTTGAACTCTTGTGGTAAGCTTAAAACTCATCCTAAATCCTATCTAAAACCTTAACTAATGTTTGTAGATTAGAACATAAGACCCTCTCTCTTAAAATCCGTGTTCTTTAGCCATATTTATTTTACTTGTAGCATGAAACTGTGAATATCCAGTAACATCTTGACCTCTTCAGACTTTGAACTCTTGTGGTAAGCTTAAAACTCATCCTAAATCCTATCTAAGTAAAACCTTTGTAGATTAGAACATAAGACCCTCTCTTAAACTGAATATTAAACAAATTAGGTAGGTACATAGGTATTCTTTAACCAAGATCGAATAAACTACGGGCTAAAAAATTCCGGGAGGGTCGGGCTTTTAATTTACGAAACAATTTTTAACACCTGTCTCTAGAACTACTAGAGTGTCTCTTTCGTTTTCTTTCCTCCGGTCCTCTTCCTCTTGGTTTGGCGTATTGTCGTTAGTCAGGAGATCTGCTCCTGCGACCTCTCCTAGCCCCAGTAGATTAGAACATAAGACCCTCTCTCTTAAAATCCGTGTTCTTTAGCCATATTTATTTTACTTGTAGCTTAATTATGATCTACCTACCTACTTTATTATTTCTTACAATATTGTATAACTATTAAATTGTTCTCCAGATTTACAATGACTCGACACGCTAGGAACTGTACGGCAGGTGCAGTTTATACATATCATGAAAAGAAGAAAGATGCTGAAGCCTCTGGGTATGGAACTCAAAATCAATGGGTGGGCAAAGACTCAGTCAAAGATTTTGATTGTTGCTGTTTAACTCTACACCTTTCGTTTGGATCTCGGCTCGAACGAATACACGCACTCGGAATCACTCGTGTAGGAGAGTTTCCGTTTGACCGACTGTTTCCGTCGCTCATCAACACTTGTCTCACCGTCCTGTCGCTTCCCACCTTTTATGGACAGGTCGTGACTATCCTGCCTGGTCCGTTTAGGTGTGCATTGGTCGGAAATGTCTCTCTCATCGCGGTCGAGCCCAATGGGTTTGATCCGTTTAGGAACCAGTGGTGGGCTAGCTGTACCCGAACGTCTGGGTCGTGGAGTGACGCAAACTTTCCTAGCACAGGGTTCGAAGGTGACGTGCCGATAGGTGTCGTGTTGCCCGGGAGAATATTTTTCGTGATGCGACGCGGTGGTTGAGGGCTCTGTAGTTGCGCAAGATTCCGTGGTGGTTCCTGAGACTTCTGTAGTAATTTCGGAAGATTCTTTACTGGTTATGGAAGGTTCTGTGGTGGTTAAGGACGGTTCCTTGCTGGTTATGGAAGGTTCTGTGGTGGTTACGGACGGTTCCTTGCTGGTTATTGAAGGTTCTGTGGTGGTTACGGACGGTTCCTTGCTGGTTATTGAAGGTTCTGTGGTCTCGCTGTATGTCTGGTCGCCTGTGTCGGATGTTTTTTCGTCATTGTTTATTATAAATTGTGCCATTATTTGTAAATTGTATATTATAATGTGTATTAACAATACAATAAAAAATGGAATTGAATTGAATGTTGTTTCTTGGGTTTGACTTGTCTCCTCACACTGAGAAGTCTCTGAAGTCGGACCCGTAGTGATTGACTCATGAGTTTCAGAACTCCCGTAAGTTTCACAAGTGTCTTCCGTTTGACTGGTCTCGTACCTTTGACTGGTTTCCTCGGAGCAAGTCTCTTCATGGGGTTGCATCCTAGACTTGGGCTGTAGTTCATATTCGTCCGGTGCTGTGTGGTATGTTTCACTAGTGGTTCCACTCGCTGTTATTTGACTTGAACAACTTACAAAAGCCTTAGATGAACTCAAACTACAAATTGTTGCTCTCCAAGAATCAAGATTTACTGATGAAAACATCATGGATACCTAACAATGGTTACAGGATTTTCAAAGGCAAGAAGGGACTTAACCCAGCTGGTAGAGGAAAAGGAATTCCACATCTTGGAATGGGATTTATCGTCAAATCGAATATAATTGACAGTATCACAGATTTCTACTCACCAAATAAAAAACTCTCTATCCTTACGTTTCGCAGTGCCAACTAATTATACAGTTTGATAAATTGCCATGCACCAATCAATAACGATAACAAGAAAAATGCGGAGAAAGTTGAAAAATATTGGGAATCCCTAGAACATGAAGTTTCCAAAATTCCACCTAGTAATGTGAAAATCTCCCTCCCTTGCTCATGATGTTGAAGGTGTCAATTCCCTATTCCTATACCTCAAAACCCTGAATCTGTTTAATCTAATATAACCTAGGGATATCAGCGCAAATGACCTACTGTCCATAGAGTTAAAGCGCTTTAAAGGAAAAAAAAAAAGGATAAAAATTCTTTGATAAAAATAATCTATTGCATTGGATTTATAGGAAAGGTTCTGAAATACTATTATGAATTCACTACCTGTACGTGTGAAGCATACAAGCAATGTCGCTGCCAAATCTTTTGATAAAATATTCAGCCCAAAAGCTTGGCCTATTATTGGACATGGTCATCTGTTCATACCCAAAATAGGTAAGAATAAATAAATGAGAAAGTAATCATACTTTCTGACCGTTGAATTAAAAATTATGTTCTGCATCTTTGAGTTTTAGACAGAAACAGGAATCATTAAGAAAATTAAAGAGCTACTTACTTACCGCTGTTGTCAAACTGAGGAACAAAAATACATCAGTAGGTACCATTTTTCTTTAACTATGCAAATTAATTCAAATTTCATTTCCAGGTAAATACTCTGCTGACATATTCAGTGATGAAATTCACCGCATGATGAAGGAACATGGAGTGCCGATTATTAAACTCATTCTGAACGGACAGACTATGGTGTTTACAATCAGTGCAGAGGACACCAGGACCATGTACCAGAATGAGGGTAAACATCCATTAAGAAACTCGATGGAAGCCCTTGATATGCTGAGAAGAAAGAATGGTCAGAGTGTTGGTGTCATAGCAAGGTAATTTGAAGCAATATTGGTCTTCACAAACTCTTCTTGAAGGATTTTTTTTTTTTTTTTATTTTTTCATTTTTATATGTAGGTTTTATCATATGATTTATCAAGAACCAAAATCTTAATCAATCAGGTAAGTATGGGGGGATTTTTTGTGCTAGATTGAGGTGTGATTAGATGTGTTAATTTGCTTTGAGTGAGCTGAATGGACAGGGGGGTTTGTTTTTTCTTGTATGAAGTCTCTGTCTTTTTAGTTTTATCTATGATAATCTCTGGTGATTGTGATACTGGTCTTTTTTTATATTGATTTATTTTTCACTCATCCAGATATCAACCAAAGTCAATGTTGCTTCGAACTTCGAAAAAAAAATCAATTTTTTTCATACTTTATATGATTCCTTATTACACGGGGAGTACTTTTTTTTAAATAATAAAATAATGCCACTCATCCAGATATCAACCAAAGTCAATGTTGCTTCGAACTTCGAAAAAAAAAATCAATTTTTTTCATACTTTATATGATTCCTTATTACACGGGGAGTACTTTTTTTTTAATAATAAAATAATGTTAATGGGGTTTCATTTTAATTTCAGCTATCTCTGTGATCAGTCCTGTGCTAAGTGTTTCTAATGAAACAGAAAGACAGGAGGCATTGGCACAGAATATGAATCTTATGGATGCTCTGTACAGGACAATGGGGGAACCTCCTATCTGGGGAATGATCAAAACCAAAGCTTATAGGTAAGGTTACACTAAACAAGGAGTAGACCAGCTTAGTCTGACTGGGGGACTTTGAACAGTTAGAACATCAGCCTGAAATTTCCTTATAGGTAAGGTTACACTAAACAAAGAGTAGACCAGCTTAGTCTGACTGGGGGACTTTGAACAGTTAGAACATCAGCCTGAAATTTTCCTTGCCAAGGAAATAGCGAAGGTTGAGTGTGATGGGCATCCACTTGTAAAATGTATACAGTAAAGCAATGACCATAGCCAGCTGACGACAAGTCAGCCTCTCAATCAGCCGAAATTTGTCGCGACGACCTATGAACTCAAAGCGAGAAAGTTTTAGATAACACTTCAGTCGATCATTTAAGAGTTTTAAGACCGGTTTTAGCGTCACCTATGTTAAGCTACGCCGAGCAAGGTCAAAAAATGGATGGGTGACTTCAGTACTCTATTGATAGTTATTAGGAAACATTAAAAGGAATAAAGGGAAAACGGGTCAGCTACCAAGACAAGGTCATAACCGCAATGGATATATTCCTGGGCGGTATTGATGCGGTGAGTACTTCCCTCTCTTTCTCTCTCTCTCCTCTTAGCTTAAGCGCTCTATTATTATTATCGTACTGATATTTTTTTTATTTTTAATATAGGAATTTATTTTCAATCCATTCTCTTTCTCTCTTCTCTCTTACACTCTCTCTCTCCCTCTCTTTCTCTCTCTCCCTCCCTCCCTCTCTCTCTCCCCTTTCTCTTCGTATGCTTTCAACCTCTCTCCTTCCTCTTTTTTTCTTTCACTAGTAAGTAATACTCATGATTTAGATCTCTCCCTCATGAGGACTGTATAAACAAGGCCCCTATTCTTATATTGCTATTACAGACAGCCACCACGCTCGCTATGACTCTTCATTATCTCAGTTTGGACCGCGGCTTACAGGACCGCATTGTGTCTGAGTTGACCAGTCCTCCTCCTGACAATACTCGGCTTATCAAGGCCTGTATTAGAGAAACTCTACGTATGTCTGCTACTGCAGGAGGTAATGGTAGATGTATGCAGAATGATGTCATCATCAGTGGATATTTTGTACCTAAAGGCGTAAGTTATATGGTTTAAGGGCTTTTTTTTATGATATATTAATTATTAACTCCCTTTAAAAAACTGCCATTTTATTTTTCTTAAAAAAAAACTTCTAGGAGAAAAGAGACCTAGGACTAGGAGCCTACCTTTCTTTTTTTATGTTTGATAGAGGGGGAAGAACTGTAACTGCTACTTAAGGTCTCATCGTATCGTGCCGAAATAGAAGACAGAAGGAACTTAGGATATGAGAAAGCCAGCCATTTGGAAAGCGAACCTTATCTGCTTAGGATTAAATGCGCCCCGGGCGGGAATCAAACCCGCGGCCTAGCGCTTACAAGGCAGACGCGCTACCCTGCAAACTAACTAGGCTGGCTCATAAACTAGAATCCTATGTCTCTTTTCACGACTTCTAGACTTGGGTGCTTTCTCTGAATCCTGTGATTGGAACCTTGGACTCTTACTTTGATTTCGCCCATCAGTACAGACCACAACGGTGGCTCCGTCAACACAGAACCGGCGAGTCGACTCATAAATTTTCAGAGTCGACTCATAATAAACCCCAGTGTGACTCTGGAACAAATGAGTCGACTCAGAATAAACCTCAGAGTACCTCGCCAACAAAAGAGTCGACTCAAAATAAGTCCCAGTGTGTATTTGATATAAAGCAGTCGACTCAACCCACAGAGTCGACTCCAAGCGAACCTTATCTGCTTAGGATTAAATGCGCCCCGGGCGGGAATCAAACCCGCGGCCTAGCGCTTACAAGGCAGACGCGCTACCCTCCAAGCTAACCAGGCTGGCTCATAAACTAGAATCCTATGTCTCTTTTCACGACTTCTAGACATGGGTGCTTTCTCTGAATCCTGTGATTGGAACCTTGGACTCTTACTTTGACTTCGCCCATCAGTACAGACCACAACGGTGGCTCCGTCAACACAGAACCGGCGAGTCGACTCATAATTTTTCAGAGTCGACTCATAATAAACCCCAGTGTGACTCTGGAACAAATGAGTCGACTCAGAATAAACCTCAGAGTATCTCACCAACAAAGGAGTCGACTCAAAATAAGTCCCAGTGTGTATTTGATATAAAGCAGTCGACTCAACCCACAGAGTCGACTCTTAGACAGTCGGCTCATCCGTTTGCTTCGTTACCGTTTGGTTTTGGACCTCGGATGTGTCCGGGAAAGTTGGTGGCCGAGCAGGAAATGGTGTTGTATTTGACAGAAGTAAGTAGAATAGAAAGACAATTGAGATTCGACTATCAACAAAATATTTGGTGAGCTTTCGAGAATACTCAGATTCTCATCATCAGATCAAGATCGCGAAAGAGGTGTTTACTCTACGAGCGCTGGAGTTGAAGTGATCTTGGTCTGATGATGAGAATCTGAGTATTCTCGAAAGCTCACCAAACATTTTGTTGATAGTCGAATCTCAATTGTCTTTTTAATTTTATTTCTCGAAGATTCTTAATTAAATAATTATTCCTCGATAATTACCTATTTCAGTTTTATTTAGAATAGAAAACCTAACCAATAATAGAATACCTGTGTAGAATAGAATAAACCAGGTGCATAGAATTCATTCAATTTAAGGAACGGAAGGAATTTAAAAAAGAGGTTCTTTTTTTTAAGAGGTTTGATAGAGGGAAGACTTCTGAAATTGTTAATAGGTCCCGGAGATTTGGATCTAAACCCATAATTGGGAGGAGATCTTGATCTGAAGTTATTGTTGGGCCCTGGACTCCTTGATCCGAAGTTAATTTTAGGTCCAGGAGATTGACTTCGAAAGTTATTGTTGAGCCCAGGACTCCGTGATCTACGGTTATTGCTGGGCGATTGACTTCGAAATCTGAAGCTATAAGGGCCGGAATTATCCTCAGGTCCAGGAGATTTTGATCTGTCAAGCCATGGGGGCCTTGAGAGAAAGTTATCAGGGGCAGTTGATTGAGCTCGGAAGCTATTCCTGAAATCGGGTCTACCAGGGCCGGGAGATTGACTTCGAAAGTTACTGTTGGGCCCAGGAGATTGACTTCTGAAGTTATTGTTGGGCCCTGGAGATTGACTTCTGAAATTAGTATTTGGGCCCGGAGATTTTGATCTAAACCCATAATTAGGAGGAGATCTTGATCTGAAGTTAATGTGAAGCTATAAGGGCCGGAATTATCCTCAGGTCCAGGAGATTTTGATCTGTCAAGCCATGGGGGCCTTGAGAGAAAGTTATCAGGGGCGGTCGATTGAGCTCGGAAGCTATTCCTGAAATCGGGTCTACCAGGGCCGGGAGATTGACTTCTCAAGTTACTGTTGGGCCCAGGAGATTGACTTCTGAAGTTATTGTTGGGCCCTGGAGATTGACTTCTGAAAATAGTATTTGGGCCCGGAGATTTTGATCTAAACCCATAATTAGAAGATCTTGATCTGAAGTTAATATTGGGCCCTGGAGACTGGCTTCTGAAGTTAATGTTGGGTCCAGGGGATTGACTTCGGAAGTTAAAGTTGGGCCCAGGCGATCGACTTCGAAAGTGTGGACCTTCAGGGCCGGGAGAACGACTGCGTTTGGGGCACTCCCGGAAATCGGACCTGGGGCCGACAGACTGGGAGCGGCCCCTATAAGGCCCTCGCCAGGGGCGGCCACGGTCCCGAAAGCAGGGCCCCGAGGGGCCTGGAGATCGAGAGGGGTATGGGTTGTACCGATTGGTATGACTAGAGCCGCGCCTGTGGTCTGACCATCTGTAATACACAATACAACCATGTAAAGCTTCAACATAATTGAGATTAAAAAAAAGGTAAATAGAAAATAATAAAAATGAAATCTATAGAAATAAAATTGTAGATTTGTCTGTACATTGCTAAGAATCGTGAATTTTTTAGTTTAAAAAAAAAAATCACGAGCTCTGTCTGCATCTCTGCACTGTCTGTCGGTTACGCTGATAGACCTGTTTTTGTCCTCTTTTCACGAGAAAACGGCTCAACCAATTTTGATGAAATTAATAAGAGGGATGGACATAGGCAACTAAATTTGTTACATTCCATCCTGATTCAAATAGCGGCGGCTCAACCACTAGTTAAATAAATAAATATGACAATCTAAATAAAGTACGAAACTACTTACCCACATTATTAAACTTACCTATCATTTTTTTTTTAAATCGTCTTATCGTCCCGAAATCGAAGAGAGAAGGAAGACAGGATAGGAGAAAGCCAGCCGTTTCGAGAACGAACATTATCCCATCAGGATAAAATCCACCCCGGGCGGGAATCGAACCCGCGGCCTAGCGCTTACAAGGCAGACGCACTACCAACTAAGCTAACTAGGCTGGCTTACCTATCATTGAAATATCGTTCATTGAATATCCTATAAGCGTAGGGTGCAGGGCGGTAACTTTGATAATCTTCTTCCAGTGAACGTCTACTCTTGCTCCCAGAAACTACTGGCACCTGGATAGAAAAAAAATCAAACAAAATCAACCTAAGTGCTTGCTTTCCATGCAGAAAATCCTGGGTTCGCTCCCAGAACTACTGGCACCTGGATAGAAAAAAAAATCAAACAAAATCAACCCAAGTGCTTGCTTTCCATGCAGAAAATCCTGGGTTTGATTCCCACCATCGCATCAATAAAAATTTGCATTCGTTTTTTGATTGCAAAAAATTCAATTTGTTACTTTCTGGTGTTCTCGTGTTCACCCAGCACCTAAATGGGAAGTATTGTGTCTCTTCTCTGATGAGATGCATACTATGGGATGGGCATGCTACAACACAGACTACACGGGTCGACTGTACTTACCATCGTCATGGTTGTTGTGGGAGTTATTCAGTCTCTCTCTCAGATCATCCGCCCCGGGCGGGAATCGAACCCGCGGCCTAGCGCTTACGAGGCAGACGCACTACCAACTAAGCTAACTAGGCTGGCAAAAAAAAGAGAGATTTGATAGAAGGAACTATAACAACGGAGGTCATATCGTCCTTAAATCAAAGAGAGACAGAGGGATAAGATAGAAGAAAGCCAGCAGCCAGGCATTGCGAGAACGAACTTTATCTGTTTAGGATGAAAATCGCCCCAGGCGAGAATCGAACCCGCTGCCGAGCGCTTGCAAGACAGGCGTTCCACCTTTCAAGCTAACTAGGCTGCCTAAAAATAATCGATTTGAAAAGTTTTGATAGAGGAAACTGTAACTGCTAAGAAGGTCTTATCGTCCCGAAATCGAAGAGAGAAAGATAGGATAGGAGATAGCCAGCCGTTCCGAGAACGAACCTTAAACGAATAATATTATTGTTTTGTTGTCAGATTCTACAGACTTTCATCTTGGAGCCAGTAGACAAAGAACCTCTGGGTATGATATTCCGAACCAACAGAGTACCGGATAGAATTATCAATATCAAATGTGTTCGGAGATGATGTTACCCTATCATGGACACTTGGAGTGAAAGTTACGGCACACGGCACCTCTGGAAGTGAAAAGGTAAGTAGTCAGCCTAGTTAGCTTGGTTTGTAACGCGTCTGCCTCGTAAGCGATAGGCCGCGGGTTCGATTCCCGGCCGGGGCGGATTTTATCCTGGTGGGATAATGTTCGTTCTCGGAACGGCTGTCTTTCTCCTACCCGCGTAGCGAACACGCGAAGCCCCCGGGGGGTGGAGGGGGGCGAAGCCCCCCTCCCGAGCACGAAGTGCGAGTAACAGGCCTACAGCATAAAGTTTTATTTCACTTTACGAAATTATTTGATTTTTTTTTTTTTTTTAAAGAGGTTTGACTTTTTTTTTTTAAGAGGTTTGACAGAGGGAACTGTAACTCTAGGGTCTTATCGTCCCGAAATCGGAGAGAGAAGGAAGACAGGATAGGAGAAAGCCAGCCGTTCCGAGAACGAACATTATCCCATCAGGATAAAATCCGCCCCGGGCGGGAATCGAACCCGCGGCCTAGCGCTTACAAGGCAGACGCGCTACCAACTAAGCTAACTAGACTGGCGAAAATATTTGAAAAGGGAAATAAAAGTATGTCTGGAAAACTGCACGGGCGAATTTTGATTTCGTAGGTAGAAATTTTATTTATTTTATTCCATTTACGAATGCTTAAGGTATGTCCACATACAACAGTCGACGGTCGAGAAAGAGAGAGTGAGAGAGAAAGAGAAAGAGAGAGTGAGAGAGAGAGAAAGAGAAAGAGAGAGTGAGAGTGAGAGAAAGAAAGAGAGAGAGAAAGAGAGAGTGAGAGTGAAAATAATTAAATGAAATGAATAACCAACTTTAGTCATCCGTCATCCCTTTAGTGATGTTCCTAATAAATAACTATAACCTATATAACTAACTTTAATCAAAACTGTCTTAAATTAACAAGTAAGTAACTTTGATCAGTCTGATTCCTTCAAATTCCTTCCCTTAGTTGTTATCACAAGATCATTCTCTGGTGAAGTTCTGATGCCTAGGTTGTAGTATTTGCTCACACAATCCTTAGCATTGCATCGCTCTGTAATGTTGTTCATGTTATCCGAGGTTTGATTCGCAACCCGATCCCCTGCTGTTCCATTAGGAAATGCAGCAGGAGAGGGGTTGCTGTACAAGTTTTTTGACCCGGTCTTCAGTTTGGGTTGCACGAATACTTCTTCATCATCATCGTCTAAATAATTCACAGGGAGTTTACCTCCATGTTCCTCCTTCAACCATTTGGTCACCACATCTGTCAAGTGGATCACTGGCATAGCCGGAGGCTCACTTGGTCTTCTTTCTGGTGTTTTAGTTTTAGATTTGGTGTTTGTTTTAGTTGACTTCCCCGAGTCTTGTTCGGTTGGTCTGTGGAAGGGATGTCAAAGCTGGAACACCAACACCTGCCGACATGGAAACCAAAGTTATATCAGACCAGGCACTCACGCTTATTGGATTAAAATATTTTCCGTTTTTAAAATAAAATATTTTGATAAAGTACAACTCGCAACAAAAACAATGAAATATATTTTTTATTATGTTTAGAAAAACAAGTAATTTTTTTATTGAACTCGTTCAAAAAAGGCCTTTAAAATTTGTAAAGTAAAAATTGATTCCTTTTCTCTCTATGTCCTCTCTCTTTCCGTCAATCTTCATTTTCCAAGTTTGATTTTTTTCCATTAGTTTGAAAATTTCATGTTTTTATTATTTTATTTAATGAATAAAAAAAAGCTGAAAACTGTTATCTACCTACTTAATTTTATGGGTTTGGCTCAGTGATTTCTAAAGTAACACTGATTTTGTTCGTATATTAGGTATATGGCTGGAGTATACATGTATACTAACACTACCTATCCTGCTATTTTATTAAAACCTACGTCTAAATACCAGAATTTGCCATTATTATTTAGCTTTGATATTATTATTTAGAGAAATTCAATAGTTTTAGCTTCTATTGTCTATAGCTATACTCTTGAGATAAATTTGCACACTCAAGAATTCGGACAGAAAACGTACTGTTTAGCTTTTAAGAACAATAAAAAGGTTGATATTAGAACTACAATTTGGTTATTGACAAAATGAATTTCTAGTACTAATAAAATATTTCGATAGGAATGGTTTCGCAGTAATAATTCTAACCTATGCTGATAGATCAAGATCCTACCGTATGCAATATAATGTCATATTTACCAATTTCTTGACCCCGCCGGGAATCGAACCCGGGTCTCCCGCGTGCAAGGCGAGCGCAGTGACCACTACGCCATGGGATCAAATCAAATACTCCGTATATGACATAACCACAATGTTACATAAATACTCGTACATAGGATATAATCCCTATACGTATCCCTAGGGAAATACTAGTCTGTACTTACCCCATCTCGCTTTCGCTTCTTGCGTCGCTTACGCTTCTTAAAGTTGGAACTATCACAGGGCGAGGTCTGTGGAAGGGATGTCAAAGCTGGAACACCAACACCTGCCGACATGGAAACCAAAGTTATATCAGACCAGGCACTCACGCTCAAACGCTCAAAAATAGAAAATCCAATGGTGAAAACCGCATCTTCCTAGCTCATCTAGAAGTGGGTTAGAATTTGTATACGTGAGTCAGTCAGTCAGTTACACAAGGGGCTGTATATATTTAGGATTTCTTGACCCCGCCGGAAATCGAACCCGGCTCTCCCGCGTGCAAGGCGAGCGCAGTGACCACTACGCCATGCGAGCTGATACCTCATTCTAGTGACTAGAAACCTAAAGTAAACAAACCTCTCTACCTAACTGGAAAGCAAATATACCCATATTATACCCTGTATATATTTAGGATTTCTTGACCCCGCCGGAAATCGAACCCGGCTCTCCCGCGTGCAAGGCGAGCGCAGTGACCACTACGCCATGGGAGCTGATACCTCATTCTAGTGACTAGGAACCTAAAGTAAACAAACCTCTCTACCTAACTGGAAAGCAAATATACCCATATTATACCCAATAGGCAATAGGTAATACCCATCTTATAGCTTGGTATAACCAACCTCAGCTCCTTAGCTGTTACAGTTTCCTCTATCTAAAAGTTACTAACCATAACATAAGAAACTAATGTAGTAATGTAAAGGGTGTTCCATTAAGAACGCCCACATTTGAAATGCTAACAAAACGCAGGTTATTTAAATTAATATTTCTATGGAAAGTACAGACTTTGCCATTATTGATGGAATTCAATAACAGCCATATGCCCCCAAGTGCTCTCTTGCAGGAGCCCATTCATTAGACCCAGTTTTCCACCATTTTTTCACACATATCACACAAACCACACCAAATGGTCAGTTTATGTGAATGTAGTGATTTCTCATGAATAACATGTGTGTTTCCAGTTCACCTTTAGCACATATTTTGCTCATTGACAAATCCACCATGCTAAATATGAGCTTAATCGCACAAGAGATTTTATCGGGCCAAGAGGTTTTGAAATTTCCACCAATCACTCAAATTTTCGATGATGCGTTTGGATTATTAGTAAAAGTTGCTGTTTCATGTACCTAGACATGATTAAATGGCATACATTAAGGAACAACCTGGCATCAAATTCAAACAAATCAAAGCATGGGGTAGGCTGAGAATGAAATAACAAATCAGGGCGTTCCTATTGGAACACCCTTTACAAGTAAGCCATAAATCTCTAGTGACAACTGCATAAAACCAAGTCACTTGGTTGCAGCCTAAACTCAATAAGTAGTCTTAAGTACACAATCACCTCAATTATCACCCAAGTGTTAACCAGTTCAATTTGGTGTCTATTGAGTGAGTTATACAGGGTGGTCATGTTTTTATACATCTACTCGTACCTATACAGTGTGTCCCTTACACAGTTAAACGTGACATCTTATTTTTGACAGATGCATAATGCTCTTTTATTCTGGTAGATATAATATGTATTTTTATTTCCAACTTGATTTACAAAATAATTAAATGAAATGAATAACCAACTTTAGTCATCCGTCATCCTTTTAGTGATGTTCCTAATAAATAACTATAACCTATATAACTAACTTTTAATCAAAACTGTCTTAAATTAACAAAATAATTAAATGAAATGAATAACCAACTTTAGTCATCCGTCATCCCTTTAGTGATGTTCCTAATAAATAACTATAACCTATATAACCAAGTTTTAATCAAAACTGTCTTAAATTAATAAGTAACCAACTTTGATCAATCTGATTCCTTCAAATTCCTTCCCTTAGTTGTTGTACGAGTACATTACACGTATATAAAACGACAATGCATGTTCCGCGGAATTGTTCATGTTTGGCGTACTGTCAACATTTCGACTTCTGTTTGTTTTAACGACTTGAAACTCCATTACTTCACATATCTCACTAGCCCGCTACCTGAGTGCCCCCTGTTTATCCAAACTCAACGGACCACTGCAAATACTGAGGTGCCCCGGACCATTGCAAATAATTTAACGTCTCAGCGTCATGCGAACTTTGTCAGTTTTTGCTGCGCGCTTTGTGCTTTTGCGAGTTGTACATTGTACACAAAAGCGCATGGAACACTAGCGCTCTGGGTTCGACGAGTCTTTTTGGAACTAAGAGTGAATCCACTTCGTTCCAAAAGGACTCGACAATTTTCGAACCCTTAGCGCTAGTGTGCCATACCATTTCCCCTGTCAGAACTGTCTATATACGTGCGTTAAATAACGCTGCCTGAACGAATATTTCAAGAGACATCCATATTATAAGTCATAATGAATGTGCCCACCTCTCTGCCCGATTGTCCTATGTTGAGCTCAGTCGCCGAATTCTGCCAAATAAGCAAAAATCTTTTTTTTTTTCTCTCTTTTACTCCGCCAATATGCAAGTCTAAAATGTGAATTCTGTGGTTTAACATTTATTTTTTCGTTCCTTTTCAAAATTCCCAGGCCCCCGAATCCGGCTTTTGAACAATTTCATAATGTTAGAGTGATTACTGAGGACTGAGCATTTTAGGCTTGCACATTCAATACTCCTTGCAATTTGCGGATTGTAAATTTTCATTGTTACAGATTCGTGGAGGTAAGCATACCTTTGGGATCATTGGTCTCTACACTTAATACTCTAGCTAGCTGGGCTTTTTGTGCAGGATTATTTATTTTTGTAAATGCCTAATCTGTTTTGTATGAATATCGGCGTTTGAGCGTGACATAAGTACCGATCTGAATATATACGTGCGTTAAATAACGCTGCCTGAACGAATATTTCAAGAGACATCCATATTATAAGTCATAATGAATGTGCCCACCTCTCTGACCGAATGTCCTATGTTGAGCTCAGTCGCCGAATTCTGCCAAATAAGCAAAAATCTTTTCTTTTTTTTTTTCTCTCTCTTTTTTACTCCGCCAATATGCAAGTCTAAAATGTGAATTCTGTGGTTTAACATTTATTTTTTGTTCCTTTTCAAAATTCCCAGGTCCCCAAATCCGGCTTTTGAGCAATTTCATAATGTTAGAGTGATTACTGAGGACTGAGCATTTTAGGCTTGCACATTCAATACTCCTTGAAATTTGCGGATTGTTTTTTTTTTTTTTAATTACACCATCTACGCCCTCGTTCTAATAAATTAGATCGGGGCAGTTACTGATGGGTGATGGGTGGGTGTGTGTATACATACATATTACTTTTCTGAGTGAAACAGAGAGTTGTAGCGAGCCATCCCTAAGATCAATGGTGACTTGTACAAGAGTGTTTTGTTTTGGGGAGGAACATCAAGTATTGTTGTGGTCTTTGGTCTTGTCCTAGTATCATTTTCTTGGATGCCTTTTTTTCTTTTTTCTTTTTTTTTTGTAAATTTTCATTGTTATAGATTCGTGGAGGTGAGCATAACTTTGGGATCATTGGTCTCCACACCTAATACTCTAGCTAGCTGGGCTTTTTGTGCAGGATTATTTTTGTAAATGCCTAATCTGTTTTGTATGAATATCGGCGTTTGAGCGTGACATAAGTACCGATCTTCAAAACAACATGATGTAACATCCAATGCATAAATATGAAACTATGATGTAACAATACAATTGAAAAACGAGGGATCACTACAAAATATGAAGGTACATCTAAATTCCTCGTTCAATTTAATTTCCACTTACTCGTATAATTCCACATTATGCATAAACAAAATATATGATTTAACCTTAATACTCCGTATGACATAACCACAATGTTACATAAATATTTGTTCGGTTGTCTTACCTTTAGTGTCGACTTTGAGAGGTTCGTTCTGAGATATCACAACCGTGTCAAGTTTCTGTATAACTTTTTCTTTTACAGGAATGTCTTTGATGATATTCTCAACATTTTCCAGTTGTTTGTTCACTTTACTGACTGCATCGTTTAGTATCTCATCAATGAAAGTTCTGGCCGCATTGACAGCGGTTTCTTTCTTGTCCGTTTTTATTGGTGGCGGTGATGATTTTTTCTTTTTAGAGTTCTTTCGTTTCAGTAGTTTGTCTGGACTTGTAGATTTTCGTTCGTGTGTAATCACTGGACTGTCACATTTGATGTCCGTCTTACTTACAGTTCTCTTACCACTGTTGGTGTTTGATTTGTGTTGTGGTTTCTCTACGGTTTTGGCTTCTAAATTTTGAACCTTTTTTTCTGAGCAAATTTCCTGAATCGATAATACTTTTGTTTCACATTTATCAGTAGTATTTGTAAGAGGTTCTGGTGATTTCTCTTTTGTTTTACTATTAATAGTAGTATTTGTAAGGGGTTCTGGTGATTTTTCTTTTGTTTCACATTTATTAGTAGTATTTGTAAGAGGTTCTGGTGATTTTTCTTTTGTTTTACTATTAATAGTAGTATTTGCAAGCGGTTTTGGTGATTTCTCTTTTGTTTTAGTATTATTGATAGTATTTGTAACAGGTTTTGGAGATTTCTCTTTTGTTTCACGCTTATTAGTACTGTTCGTGAGAGGTTCTGGTGATTTTTCTTTGGTTTTATTATTATTAGTTGTATGTGTAAAAGGTTTTGGCGATTTCTCTTTTGTTTTACTGTTACTAGTAGTATTTAGAGGTTCTGGAGATTTTTCTTTTGTTTCAAATTTATTGATATTATTAGTGAGAGGTTCTGGTGATTTTTCCTTTGTTTTATTTATACCTACAGCATTTATATCTGCCAGAGATTGAATTTTATTTTCTTATTATTAGTGAGAGGTTCTGGTGATTTTTCCTTTGTTTTATTTATACCTACAGCATTTATATCTGCCAGAGATTGAATTTTATTTTCTCTGGGTTTCTTCTTTTTTTCTGATTTCTTCTTCGACGTATAAACATTGGTGGTTTCAATCTTTTCATCTGTCTTGTTGTCTTCTTTAATGTCTGTCAGTCTCTTATTTCCATCTAACGTTTCAGTTTTGATTTGCTCCTTCTTTACGAACGTTGATTCGCCAATTTTCACGCTTTCTTTCTCCCTTGATATCATATCTGTGATAATATTCTCTCCATTGAGTTTTACATCTTTCTTGTCTAAATGTTCTCCATTCAGTACTTTCTTATGTATAACAATCTCTTCGTTCCGTTTGACATCTCGTTGTTTGCTATGGAGTGTCTCAATGTCGACCAAATGGGCTAATAGAGGATTATTTTTAATATAGAGTTCTTCCAGTTCCTCACTCTTATCTGAACTTGTTTCAAATTTGTTCTCGAGATTTTCATCGACAGAACTATTTTCAAGTTCAGATATGAAGTCCAGTTCTTGTTCCTTACAAGTTTCATTCAATGTAGCAGAATCATTTTGTGTCTTTTTGTTTTCTTGAGCACCATTTGGTAGATTCCCAGAATATGTGACCTCTGATTTAGGCTCACTGAGTTTATTAATTTGAATAGAAGACAAAGTCTCATTATTCTGATCTAAAGTAATATCAGTTTTATCACTAGTTGCATTGCTGTGCCCGTTCTGAATATTGTTAATGACTTCAACCTTTGTTTTGTCTTTAGAGACTTTTGTTTTATCGTACCCGTTACATTGTTCCGAATTATTGACCGGGTGTAAAGTTTTGTTTTTCTTTGTTTTTTGCTTATGTTTCTGATTTCCCTTGTCAGAACTATTTTCAACTGATTTGTGTTTTTCACTTGGATGAAAACCATTGGTCAACTTCTTGACAGGAGGACTAGGGGAACGTTTGGAGAACTTGTCTTCACATTTTGGAACATGTCCGTTGCTGATGCGGGTGTAAAGTTTTGTTTTTCTTTGTTTTTTGCTTATGTTTCTGATTTCCCTTGTCAGAACTATTTTCAACTGATTTGGGTTTTTCATTTGGATGAAAACCATTGGTCAACTTCTTGACAGGAGGACTAGGGGAACGTTTGGAGAACTTGTCTTCACATTTGGGAACATGTCCGCTGATAGATTGAGTATGTCGACTTGTTTCTTTGTTCTTTGATGGTGTGCCATTTGGTGCGTTATTTCCTTCTCCGTTCAGAACCTTACCATTTAATTGACTTTTGTTGGTGTTTTTATCTGATTGTTGACTTGGTTTTTCCTTTTCTGTACTCTGTCTTAAATTCTCTCTACTCTTGACTTCAGTGTCATCTTTTGGTTTGACATGTTTTGGATTGGCAGTCTTTTCATTAGAATTATTAAGTTCAAGCGTACATTTTGTCTCCAAAGGTTGATTTGGTGATTCAAGTTGATCTGCATTCAAATTTTTATCTTCTATGTCCCCCTTGTTGCATAGTTCAATGTTACTTGATGTGTTTTGATTCACAGGTGAGGTATTGTCTTTGTTTTTATTATCTACTCTATTGTCCGTATTATCAGTGTTTTCACGTCGTTCAGCATTCACATTTGAGCAATTCATAAGGTTCGAAGCATTTTCATTAGAGGTCTCTTTCACTGTAGAGGCATCTTTGAACTCCTCTTCAACTATAGGTGTTGTCGTGGTTAATGTCGAGTCTTCCTGTTTTGTACTCGTTTCTTCTATCTCCCCCCCTCTCTCTCTCTCTCTCTCCTCTCTTTTTCTCTCTCTCTGACCAGATTTTTGTGTTTTTACAGCGGGAGTTATTTTAATGCGAATTCCTTTGCTTACACAATCACACATTATTGTGGATTTTTTTTTTTTTTTGCTTGGAAAATATGTAACATAAAATAGGCTGGAAAAAAAGTAACTGGGCAGATATATTTGCTCATAAGTAGGTAATTAGGTATGCTTTTATTGTGCTCTTTTCTAATACCAAATTTAATATGCCGGCCGGCCAGCCAGATTTAATACACCCTGTATTACTTACCGTTCGTATGATAGGTGTTGGCCGCTAGCATATAGCCAGGGTAGATGAAGGAGTGAGGGTACAGGGTGGGATCATCCACATCCTGGGGGGAGGTAGGGGGGCACATGGACTCTGGACTGGTGTAAGTCTGGAACAAGAGATAAAAATCAGTGTTACTTGTTTAGAACGTTCGTAAACTGAGAAAATAATGTCCCCTTTCCTGAAGCTAATTTCCCCTCTTTTAAAGGAAAAATCAAGAATTAGTTCAACCACTAGGTGGCGTGGTAGCGCCTGTACTAAACCATTGGAAATCCAAGATGGCGTACCATTAGAATCGGTACTGTTTCCGAAAATTTCCCTATTTTTGAATAGTAAAGTGCCCTCAAATACATAGACGATAAATAAAAAACAACCTTTGTATAGTTAAATCCATTGGAAACCCCCAATTTCAAGCGATTATCTACCTATAAAGTAGTATAAAGTCATTCGTTCGAAACCAATCTAGAACAAATGCACTGTGCACATTATTTCATAATTCCTTAATTCCCAGCCGTTTCTGAGATATAAGCGTGGTTCGCAAATCACGAACCACCCTGTATAGGTCGACCAGGTTTGGATAAGTCTTTCTATGGGGGCAGACAGACCGACCGACTGACAGACACCGAAGCGAATACAATAGTCCGTCCCTTATACCTAAAAGGAGGGACTAAAAACAACCTTTGTATAGTTAAATCCATTGGAAACCCCCAATTTCAAGTGATTATCTACCTATAAAGTAGTATAAAGTCATTCGTTCGAAACCAATCTAGAACAAATGCACGTTGCACATTATTTCATAAGAATCATTATGTAACGGGTAGGTAATAATAATTATGTAACTGGTAGGTAATTATAATTACCTATGTAATATGTAGTTAATAATTTATGTAACCTGTCCACATATATTTTGTTCTATTTTTATTACGTATAGCTTTGATGATACGTATTTCAAACACTATAAATAAACCTTCATTTCAAGCCGGTAGTTTAACTAATTTATGACAGATGGGATAATAAAAAAAAAATCCGCGCCCCACAACATAATAGGAATGTTTTATTAGTTTAATAATTTGCTTGTAAAAAAAAAAAAAAAAAAAAAAAAAAAAAAAAAAAAAAAAAAAAAAAATTATTTTGTTTAAAAAAAAAAAAAAAAAAAAAAAAAAAAAAAAAAAAAAAAAAAAAAACAGACAGACGCACAGGCAAACAAACAAAAACCTTCCCGACAGTAATTATCACCCGCCCCCCCCGCCCCACCAACTCCCATTCAGGATGATACCTATATATGTTTGTTTTTTTGGCGTTGTGCAGAACCACCGGGTTCGCATGATATGACAGATGAAGCTCGTTACAGCACAGGACGGTATGTTTCGTCCCATCAGCCTCATGTCGAGCAATTATCAATTTGGATTCGCGCTAAATATGTTACGCACAATGAGCGAAATGACCACTCCTTCGTAGATTCGTAGAAGCTTAACGCATCCTTTGGGGCTGTCCAGCCCCTACACCTAAGCCTCAGTTTGGGCTTTTTGTGTGTGGGGTTGCGCTGTGACCACTCCTTGATGTGGACAATAAGAGTGGCCTATTTAGGTTGGGGACGCAGTTTGTCCAATAGCAACGTGCTTGCTTGCCATTAAAAGGTCCCTGGTTCGATGCACGCTATCGATAAAAAAAAACAAGCACTCAAATTTTTCTTATCGTCCCGAATGTGAAGAGAGAAGACAGGATAGGAGAAACCCAGCCGTTCCGAGAACGAACCTTACCTATCTGTATAGGATAGAATTCACCCCAGATGGGAATCGAACCCAGGACCTAGCTCCGACAAGGTAGACATGTTACTCTCCAAGCTATCTAGTCTGACTATTGTGTAATTTGCAAATCCCATCGCTTCTTCGGACATTGAGCACAACAGATATATACTCGATAATTATAATGGAAATCATTATAAAGCTATAAACTCATCATTTGTCATTGTACTGCACGTATTTTATGTTGTCCTCACGGTAGGCCTGGATTAAGTGAAGCCGATCGGTTTAATTGTTTGCATGTGTGTCCCTGATTTGTTATTTCATTCTCAGCCTACCCCATGCTTTGATTTGTTTGAATTTGATGCCAGGTTGTTCCTTAATGTATGCCATTTAATCATGTCTAGGTACATGAAACAGCAACTTTTACTAATAATCCAAACGCATCATCGAAAATTTGAGTGATTGGTGGAAATTTCAAAACCTCTTGGCCCGATAAAATCTCTTGTGCGATTAAGCTCATATTTAGCATGGTGGATTTGTCAATGAGCAAAATATGTGCTAAAGGTGAACTGGAAACACACATGTTATTCATGAGAAATCACTACATTCACATAAACTGACCATTTGGTGTGGTTTGTGTGATATGTGTGAAAAAATGGTGGAAAACTGGGTCTAATGAATGGGCTCCTGCAAGAGAGCACTTGGGGGCATATGGCTGTTATTGAATTCCATCAATAATGGCAAAGTCTGTACTTTCCATAGAAATATTAATTTAAATAACCTGCGTTTTGTTAGCATTTCAAATGTGGGCGTTCTTAATGGAACACCCTTCAAATTTTACTCTTTGGTGCGTTCGAAGATTGAAAATTTTCAAGTATTGAGACGACAGATGGATTTTTGGTGCTGAAAAGATTTTCAAGTACCTTATTAGGGGACAACAGTCATATCCTAAGTTCCTTCTGTCTTCTATTTCGGCACGATACGATGAGACCTTAAGTAGCAGTTACAGTTCTTCCCCCTCTATCAAACACAAAAAAAGAAAGGTAGGCTCCTAGTCCTAGGTCTCTTTTCTCCTAGAAGTATTTTTTAAAGAAAAATAAAATGGCAGTTTTTTAAAGGGAGTTAATAATTAATACATCATAAAAAAAAGCCCTTAAACTATATAACTTACGCCTTTAGGTACAAAATATCCACTGATGATGACATCATTCTGCATACATCTAGGGGAAGTCAACTAAAACAAACACCAAATCTAAAACTAAAACACCAGAAAGAAGACCAAGTGAGCCTCCGGCTATGCCAGTGATCCACTTGACAGATGTGGTGACCAAATGGTTGAAGGAGGAACATGGAGGTAAACTCCCTGTGAATTATTTAGACGATGATGATGAAGAAGTATTCGTGCAACCCAAACTGAAGACCGGGTCAAAAAACTTGTACAGCAACCCCTCTCCTGCTGCATTTCCTAATGGAACAGCAGGGGATCGGGTTGCGAATCAAACCTCGGATAACATGAACAACATTACAGAGCGATGCAATGCTAAGGATTGTGTGAGCAAATACTACAACCTAGGCATCAGAACTTCACCAGAGAATGATCTTGTGAGTTGTGAACAGGAGAAAACACCAAGGGAGACTCAATTCAAATACCCAGGGAGTCCAGTACCATGTGGTATATGCTGTATGATTCAGTGACATACACATACATCACTTGTGTCTAATATGGAGCTTGGACTTTCTATCCATTACACTCAGAAGAGCTTCAGATGCTGCTGGATCTATTACGAGCTTCAGGATCAAGTTATGGACATGCAGGAATAACGATATATGAATAATCCTTTGAATAAATCCTCAAGCCATGATCTTTTATGGTCAGTCAATGATGCGATTAGGCAGGAAAATTCAAATCATATGATTCAATTGGAGTTCTACTTTCAATAAAGCAGAGGTCCTGTTTTCATACTCATCAACTGACTTGTACTCCAGTGCACAAAAACATATACCGACATTTTAATTACAATAATTTAACGAAAGCCGCGGAGAAAACACCAAGGGAGACTCAATTCAAATACCCAGGGAGTCCAGTACCATGTGGTATATGCTGTATGATTCAGTGACATACTTTTAGAGGTACGAAACAGTAACAACGGAGGCCTCATTTTCTCGAAATCCAAGAATTCTAGGGATAAAGTTCGCCCCGGGCGGGAATCGAACCCGTGACCTAGCGTTTACAAGGCAGGCGCGCAACCACTACCATCCCATTATACAGTTTAATGTATTCTTATTATTGTGGGTGAGATGGAATGAGAAGTCCAGTTGTAGAGGTTAATATCAGAAGGTGTTGATTTGTTCTTTATTTGGAATGAATTGAGTAATATCAGTCGCGCTTACTTGGGTGATGTTTCAAAGTCATAGAGCAGGAAAAATGAGGACCAACGGAATTTTTCTTTTTCTTCTACGACTACTAGATCCCGAGATAAATCGATTTAAAAAATACCGCTAAATCGTAAACTTTGACGTCACGGCATACGCTCCTAACTTAAGGTGTGCCCGAATATAATGTCATATTTACCCTGAGATGAAGAGGTTCCAAAAATCCACCTGTTCTCTAAATACTTGAAAGTCACAACCAAAAAATCCATCTGTTGTCCCCTAATAAGGTATTTGAAAATCTTTTCAGCACCAAAAATCCATCTGTCGTCTCAATACTTGAAAATTTTCAATCTTCGAACGCACCAAAGAGTAAAATTTGAATGAAAAAGAAACTTATGTACAAATAAAAAAAAAAAATCCTAAAAAACGGTCAATTTATACAAAATTAAGTAATTGAATAAGATGTGTAATGAAGAGACATTGAGAAAAGATTGAAAATCAGTTGATTTTCGGCAGCTCAATTGTACAACAGTAATTCGAGTGCACAAATAATGATGAAAAATTCGAAAGAAATATTGTGTGATTGTTGGATATTTTCTTGAATTTGGTAGCGAAATAACGGCTTTCGTTAAATTATTGTAATTAAAATGTCGGTTAGGTATATGTTTTTGTGCACTGGAGTACAAGTCAGTTGATGAGTATGAGAACATGACCTCTGCTTTATTGAAAGTAGAACTCCAATTGAATCATATGATTTAGATCAGTTGCGCTTACTTGGGTGATGTTTCAAAGTCATAGAGCAGGAAAAATGAGGACCAACGGAATTTTTCTTTTTCTCCTACGACTACTAGATCCCGAGATAAATCGATTTAAAAAATACCGGTAAATCGTAAACTTTGACGTCACGGCATACGCTCCTAACTTAAGGTGTGCCCAAACATAGTCCAAAATTTCCTGATGGCTGGTTGACTGTGAGTGGACACACCTCTTGTACGGTACGTATTGGCAAATATAGCTAATTATCTATCGATAATTTAGTAACCAACAGACCAACAGAATTTATAGGTATTTCCTTATTTTATAGGTAGATACATGAAAATAATAAAATTTTAAACAAACTTGGAAGAAAAAAATAACACTATTACCAAGTGGCCAAAATTTTCCGACTGTAAAAAACCCCCCAGTTGTGAAAATTCGTAACAAAAGTGGAAGCATATCCAGTACATCAATGAAGACGGAGAAAGACCCTATTGTTGAGCGGAAGTACTACCGCAACCCGTACATCAACTACTATGTACGTCTGTTTGACCAGAAGGATTTCAAAGGCAGACCCGCCCAGGAAGTAGCTAAATATGCCGGCCGTACTTGGAACGCCATGGCAGATGACGAAAAAAACCACTACCGGGAAATGACCAAACTGGCGGGCCCAGCCACAAGAGCCACTGGACCGAAATCCAAAAGGAAACAGCTTAGGATGAAAATGCCACCGATGGAAGAGAGAAAACCAGAAGACATAGCCTGTCAACTCCCAGACCGAGTTAGAAAACACGAACAGACTAGAAAAGAAAAAGCGCTCAAAATGAAAATCCCGTCGAGGGAAGAGGGAAAACCAGAAGACATTGCGTGTCAACTGCCGGAACGAGTTGGAAAACACGAACAGACTAGAAAAGAAAAAGCGCTCAAAATGAAAATCCCGTCGAGGGAAGAGGGAAAACCAGAAGAAATTGCGTGTCAACTGCCGGAACGAGTGAGAAAAAACGAACGAACTAAAGGAACGAGTTAGAAAACACGAACAGACTAGAAAAGAAAAAGCGCTCAAAATGAAAATCCCGTCGAGGGAAGAGGGAAAACCAGAAGACATAGCCTGTCAACTGCCGGAACGAGTGAGAAAAAACGAACGAACTGAAGGAATAGATGAATGTCAAAGTCAAATAACAGCGAGTGGAACCACTAGTGAAACATACCACACAGCACCGGAAAGAATTTTTATCCTTTTTTTTTTTCCTTTAAAGCGCTTTAACTCTATGGACAGTAGGTCGTTTGCGCTGATATCCCTAGGTTATAGGTATTAGATTAAACAGATTCAGGGTTTTGAGGTATAGGAATAGGGAATCAACACCTTCAACATCATCAGCAAGGGAGGGAGATTTTCACATTACTAGGTGGAATTTTGGAATCTTCATGTTCTAGGGAATCTAGGGATTCCCAATATTTTTCAACTTTCTCCGCATTTTTCTTGTTATTGTTATTGATTGGTGCATGGCAATTTATCAAACTGTATAATTTGTTGGCACTGCGGAACGTAAGGATAGAGAGTTTTTTATTTGGTGAGTGGAAATCTGTGATACTGTCAATTATATTTGATTTGACGATAAATCCCGTTCCAAGATGTGGAATTCCTTTTCCTCTACCAGCTGGGTTAAGTCCCTTCTTGCCTTTGAAAATACTGTAACCATTGTTATCCATGATGTTTTCATCAGTAAATCTTGTTTCTTGGAGAGCAACAATTTGTAGTTTGAGTTCATCTAAGGCTTTTGTAAGTAAGTTGTTTTAGTTTATTGTTATCCATGATGTTTTCATCAGTAAATCTTGTTTCTTGGAGAGCAACAATTTGTAGTTTGAGTTCATCTAAGGCTTTTGTAAGTTGTTTTAGTTCACCTGGTTTCAAGAGCAAGTTGATGTTCAAGGTACCAAACAGATATTTTTGTTTCACAGAAAGCTTTAATGATCACTGTTTCTTAGGGAGTTTGGATGTAATTCAGCATGGTGTTTCAGGCTCTCCAGAATCCTTAGGCCTGATTGCATCGCTCGAGGCAATCACTGTTTCTTAGGGAGTTTGGATGTAATTCAGCATGGTGTTTCAGGCTCTCCAGAATCCTTAGGCCTGATTGCATCACTCGAGGCAACAGAGTATTGGTTACCCCCTGGAGTAGTTCCATTTGGAGAAATTGTCATCATGCATTTGGTTAGTAACTAAGGGGGAAGTAGTATGTACTAGTTTGATGTTAAAAAATCCCATTCCAAGATGTGGAATTCCTTTTCCTCTACCAGCTGGGTTAAGTCCCTTCTTGCCTTTGAAAATCCTGTAACCATTGTTATCCATGATGTTTTTATCAGTAAATCTTGATTCTTGGAGAGCAACAATTTGTAGTTTGAGTTCATCTAAGGCTTTTGTAAGTTGTTTTAATTTACCTGGTTTCAAGAGCAAGTTGATGTTCAAGGTACCAAACATATTTTTGTTTCACAGAAAGCTTAAATGATCACTGTTTCTTAGGGAGTTTGGATGTAATTCAGCATGGTGTTTCAGGCTCTCCAGAATCCTTAGGCCTGATTGCATCACTCGAGGCAACAGAGTATTGGTTACCCCCTGGAGTAGTTCCATTTGGAGAAATTGTCATCATGCATTTGGTTAGTACTGAGGTGGTAAGTCCCAGAGTGTTGTATCAGCTGCCCCTAACATGGAGAACAGACACTGTTCATAGCTGCTCCTTTGGAGTAGACGCTACAGGATTGTAGCCACTCCTCTGGAGTACAGACGCTACTGGGTTACTCTGGGTTAGGGATTCTTCCTGTAGACCCTCTCTTGTTGTAGCCACTCATTCTGAGACAGACGCTACTGCAGGAGAGGGGTGTAGCCGCTCATTCTGGGATATAAATGTATAAGAAAATGTATAATAATCCAAAACACAGCAATAATGTCAAGTCATTGTAAATCTGGAGAATAATTTAATAGTTATACAATATTTTAAGAAATAATAAAGTAGGTAGGTCATAATTAAGCTACAAGTAAAATATAAACGTAATAACAGGATTTCCGCACAGTATAAGAAAATGTATAATAATCCAAAACACAGCAATAATGTCAAGTCATTGTAAATCTGGAGAATAATTTAATAGTTATACAATATTGTAAGAAATAACAAAGTAGGTAGATCATAATTAAGCTACAAGTAAAATAAATACCTATGGCTAAAGAACACGGATTTTAAGAGAGAGGGTCTTATGTTCTAATCTACAAAACTTAGTTAAGGTTTTATATAGGATTTAGGATGAGTTTTAAGCTTACCACAAGAGTTCAAAGTGTGAAAGGTCAAGATGTTACTGGATATTCACAGTTTCATTTCTCAAGCTGTTTGTGATTGGAATTGATTAATGAGATTAATCCTATGCTTCAGAATTAGCAAATCAAATATCAATACTTGATTCAAGTAACTTGAATGTTGTAGAGTTAAACAGCAACAATCAAAATCTTTGACTGAGTCTTTGCCCACCCGTTGATTTTGAGTTCCATACCCAGAGGCTTCAGCATCTTTCTTCTTTTCATATGTATAAACTGCACCTGCCATACATTTCCTAGCGTGTCAAGTCATTGTAAATCTGGAGAATAATTTAATAGTTATACAATATTGTAAGAAATAATAAAGTAGGTAGATCATAATTAAGCGACAAGTAAAATAAATATGGCTAAAGAACACGGATTTTAAGAGAGAGGGTCTTATGTTCTAATCTACAAAACTTAGTTAAGGTTTTAGATAGGATTTAGGATGAGTTTTAAGCTTACCACAAGAGTTCAAAGTGTGAAAGGTCAAGATGTTACTGGATATTCACAGTTTCATTTCTCAAGCTGTTTGTGATTGGAATTGATTAATGAGATTAATCCTATGCTTCAGAATTAGCAAATCAAATATCAATACTTGATTCAAGTAACTTGAATACTAAAATACCTGTAAAAATCTTGGGCAAAAAATCAAATTTTATTTTTGAAACTTTTTTTTATTACTTTATTTACAAGATTCAAAATTTCGTGCTTTCTTTTTCTCGAAAAGAAAGAGCGTATTTTGATCATTTTGATGAACCGTAAACTTCTTTTTTTTTTGATCACGTGAAATAAAATCGACCTTTTGGGCTTATCAGCATTTTCCGCGGCAATAATTTCTTTGTAAACTTTTCTTTAGTAAGTACTTAAGTTTAGTATTTGGTATTTGTGAATGTGAACTCGTTTCAGCAGTGTTCGCTTCGCGGGATTGTGTATGAGGTCGCGCTTTGCGCTCCCGGGGCTTCGCGGGGTTGTGGATGGGGTCGCGCTTCGCGCTCCCGGGGGCTTCGCGAGGTTGTGCAAGGGGTCGCGCTTTGCGCTCCAATGTTGACGGTCGCGTTGCGCGCTCCCGGGGGCTTCGCGGGGTGAGCATGAGGTCACGCTTCGCGTTCCCTTGTTTACGGTTGCGTTGCGCGCTCCCGGGGCTTCGCGGGGTGTGCATGAGATCGCGCTTCGCGCTCCCTTGGCTTCGATATGGAAACTAATATCGTCCCTGAGTCTTGTCTCGAAGAAATGAAAACTGAAAACTAAAAGTGAGAGCAAAATATAAAACGTAGGAAAAGTTTTGCTAGCCTCAAAAAGCGTGTTCTCCGTGTATTTCTTATGAAGGGGGGACTTAAAAAACATCAATATCGCGGGAACGATTTGGAATTTCAGGAGTTTCCGATTTTTCCCAATTTGTAAAAAAAAAAAAAAGGAATCCCATGGTGAAAACCGCATCTTTCTAGCTCATTCTAGAAGTGGGTTAGAATTTGTATACGTGAGTCAGTTACACAAGGGGCTGTAATCTGTATATATTTAGGATAAATTGAGAAGTTACTGAGAAAGTGTAGGAATAGGGGGGTAAGTAATAAAAGGCGAAAACACTACTGAAACGAGTTCACATTCACAAATACCAAATACTAAACTTACTTACTAAAGAAAAGTTTAAAAAGAAATTATTGCCGCGGAAAATGCTGATAAGCCCAAAAGGTCGATTTTATTTCACATGATCAAAAAAAAAGTTTACGGTTCATCAAAATAATCAAAATACGCTCTTTCTTTTCGAGAAAAAGAATGCACGAAATTTTGAATTTTGTAAATAAAGTAATAAAAAAAGTTAAAAAAATAAAAATTGATTTTTTGCCCAAGTATTTTACAGGTATTTTAGTTACTAAACTTACTTACTAAAGAAAAGTTTAAAAAGAAATTATTGCCGCGGAAAATGCTGATAAGCCCAAAAGGTCGATTTTATTTCACGTGATCAAAAAAAAAAGTTTACGGTTCATCAAAATGATCAAAATACGCTCCTTCTTTTCGAGAAAAAAGCACGAAATTTTGAATCTTGTAAATAAAGTAATAAAAAAAAGTTAAAAAATAAAAAAATAAAAATTGAATTGATTTTTTGCCCAAGATTTTTACAGGTATTTTAGTATTCAAGTAATTCAAGTTACTTGAATCAAGTATTGATATTTGCTTTGCTAATTCTGAAGCATAGGATTAATCTCATTAATCAATTCAAATCACAAACAGCTTGAGAAATGAAACTGTGAATATCCAGTAACATCTTGACCTCTTCAGACTTTGAACTCTTGTGGTAAGCTTAAAACTCATCCTAAATCCTATCTAAAACCTTAACTAAGTTTTGTAGATTAGAACATAAGACCCTCTCTCTTAAAATCCGTGTTCTTTAGCCATATTTATTTTACTTGTCGCTTAATTATGATCTACCTACTTTATTATTTCTTACAATATTGTATAACTATTAAATTGTTCTCCAGATTTACAATGACTCGACACGAGTCTTTTACCAAGATTCAGATCCAGTTCATAAGGCTAAATTCACTCAGGTATGGCTAAAACACCATGTTACGGAGTTTATCAAGTTTGAAGAATGGACCTCGGAAAGTACTGATTTGAAGCATTTGGATTATGATGCTTAGCCAGATTAAAGCTAATGTCCTGTAGTAAATGTCATAGGAATTTGGAAGGTATGAAGTTACTCTGGAGAGAGCAGTGGCAAATTATTCCATGAATAAGGCGCGTACTTGGAGTGATGATTTGCTCAACACTCTAAAGCCCTGTGTGAAGGCTAGAGGTAGGTATATTTTATTTGTTTCTTAATACATTATTTTCTCATTAATTGAAATGATTGAATTTTTAAATCTTGCCTTCTTTATCAAACTTATTATGTAACAGAACTTATGGCAAGACTAAGTAGAATGACTTGATGTGAAATTTTTGTGTACATAATGAAACTCATCCATGTTGTGACATTTCCGGTACTATATTTCTTATATTGCTTTCCTATGGCAATAATATAAACTTAGACAAATAAAATAAAATGTATTAAGTACATTATTATGACTGATGTTAATGTAGCTAAAGTTGGTTGTTATTATTTACGAAATAACCTAGACAAATAGTTTCTGGAGGCTTCATTTTTCTTGGTGATATAGTATTCAAGAATAGCCTCCTTGTCAAATAGATATCCATCTTTCCTGTAAGTGAAAAGGAAATGGTATTAAAGTGAAAGGCAACATAATAGAAGAGGTATGTACATAGTATGAGTACACTGAAGATCCTATTAAGTAAAAGGAAGAAGTATAATCATAAATGAATAGTAAAACCAAATTGCAAGACATAAAAAACATACAGTCAACCTGTCTAAGTGGGAAATCTGGAAAACTGAGAAAAAATTGCGGCCCTTTCATTTTTTACTAAAAAAAACCTGTTCAAATGGGAAAATCAAGCCTCTATAAGAGCAAAAGGATGTCAGGTTTCCTAGGTCCGGACCTCTGTAAGTGGGAATTTGTACAAAAACATAGTAAAACCCTTAAGGACCAGTCACACAGAACGTAGCCTGGCCACAGCAAACTCTGTAATCTATGTAAATAAATTGTACATGCCACATTAGAGAGTGATCTGGCCATGCGGCCTGGGTAGGCCACACAGCCTATTAGAAGAGTTTGTAAAATGTTACAGAGGTTGTGGCGGCCTGAGAGTATTTTGTGAGATATTGGATATTGAAGACTCATGACTTTGTGAAGTTGAAGTTCAAGTTGAAAGAAAAACTCTTGGCTTTTTATAATTATGACTTTTTACTCTTTTAATAGATAAAACTTTATTTAATCAGATGGCGATTTTGTCATCTGATAAAAGTCAATACCATCTACGGTATCAACAGTGATTAAAATGATTTTTGATTTGAATCACTGACGATGCCATAACTGGCAAAATGGTCATCTGATAATATATAATTTTGTTTAACAACAATAATAATAATTTAAAAAAAAATGAGTGTTTTTCTTTCAACCTCAACATAAAGAATCAATTTTGATAATGCCTGCACTAGAGGAAGGAAAGAAATAAACTAGATCACACTCTCTTGGCCGTGTCCAGTGTGACCACTCAGAACGTGGGCCACAGGCCACAAGCCACGTTCTGTGTGATCGAGCCTTTAATGACATATTCCTCTTCCTCAAAACCAGTGTTCACATTTACCTCTATAAGTGGGAATAGGAAAATGGCAACCTCTCTAAGTGGGACACTTTTTAACTGGGAAACCTGGATAAATGGTTAATGTTGCTGTTGTTTTCCAATGTCGGGATCTTGGCCATTAGGTCCTTCTCCCACTTTAAAATAATAACGAAAAGTAAAGAGTTATATCATGAAGCCAGTGCGCTTGGTGGGTGGGTAGATTTTGAATTATCCAAAGGTGACGCTCGCCTGGTAATCAGGAGGGCGTGGGTTCGATCCCAGCCGAGGTATGGAATTTTATCCTCATTTAATTGAGAATTCGACCACGTAATAATGGAGCTCTAAGGGTTAGGTGGTAGAGAACGCCTAAGGCGTTAACCTCGCCTAGTGGTTGCCTTCCACTCAAGAGTCTATTATTATTATAATACCCGATTTTGAAAATTTGGACCGATTGCAATACTTTCATTACTAGTATAGCTCCGCTATACTGTAGTAATAGAAAGTAAAAAAATGTTGCTGTTGTTTTCCAATGTCGGGATCTTGCCCATTAGGTCCTTCTCCCACTTTAAAATAATAATGAAAAGTAAAGAGTTATATTATGAAGCCAGTGCGCTTGGTGGGTGGGTAGATTTTGAATTATCCAAAGGTGATTTTCTCCAAGTGTATAGAATTATAAATCAATCCTTGTAGTGAAAGGAAATACTTGATGTAACCAGTGTTAATGTTGCTGTTGTTTTCCAATGTCGGGATCTTGGCCATTAGGTCCTTCTCCCACTTTAAAATAATAACGAAAAGTAAAGAGTTATATTATGAAGCCAGTGCGCTTGGTGGGTGGGTAGATTTTGAATTACCCAAAGGTGATTTTCTCCAAGTGTATAAAATTATAAATCAATCCTTGTAGTGAAAGGAAATACTTGATGTAACCAGTGTATTGTTTTGTTTACAGGGAGGTACTGGATATTCACTGACAAACATTAACCTGGAGGGCAAGAACGAGCGACCTGCACTTCAAGCATAAATAACCAAATCATGAATAGAGAAAAGTTGAATAACAACTTCACAACATTAATAGGAGCCTCCTTTAATATTAATTCTCATCTACTCTAGCAACATCCGTGGCCGAGTGGGTATCACACTAGGCTTGCACGCAGGAGGTCCGGGTTCGATTCCCGGCGGGGCCGAGGTTTTTTCGGCTTTGTGCTTGGAGTTCGGGTGCACTCAACCTCGTGAGGACAATTGAGTAGCTCGTTTAATCGAGTAGCGACCAGTGGCGGCATTACAAGTCGGAGAGACGAGCGATAATAAATATGATGATTGAGTAAATGAAAGACTTGTAATACTGTGATACCCACAAAGTTGTGAGAAAGCTCTCTGCTTTACCACAAAGATACTACCACGATTTGATTTTTTATAATTCTCATCTAGAAAGACTTGTAATACTGTGATACCCACAAAGTTGTGAGAAAGCTCTCTGCTTTACCACAAAGATACCATGATTTGATTTTTTTTTATAATTTTCATCTCCTCTTATCTTCAATTTACAAAGGTAATGCCGCCACTGGTCGCTACTCGAGTAGCTACTTAATTGTCCTCACAAGACTGAGTGCACCCCGGAATCCAAGCAAAAAGCCGAAAAAAACTTCGATCCCGCCGGGAATCGAACCCGGGACCTCCGGCATGCAAGCCTAGTGTGATACCCACTCGGCCACGGAGGTTGCTTCAAGCATAAATAATACAGTCTTACAGACAGAAATTTGCATGGACATGACATAATTTGAACTCGTATTTCGATTGCAAATAATTCAGCAGGTCATTTTCTGGTGTTCTCGTGTTGACAAAATGCCATGTTTTTATGGAAGATGGGCCCGAATACAAAGCTTAAGCTCATCTTTCCATACAGTCTCTGAACTATGCATTTGACAACTCTTTTTTGTTACAGCTAGTAGAAGTGTTTTGTACGTTCAGAGAGGTAGGATTCTGTACAGGAGGGCTATTTGAAGGATTTTGTACATTTACCGAACCACTGAAAGGGTTTTGTACATTTGTAGACCGAGAGGAAGGGTTTTGTACAGAAATACTAGAAGTATTAACCGGACGGTCAGTTGCTCCTTGAGGTTGAGCATGGTGATTAAATGAACGGGTGACAGGTTCAGTAGACTGGGTCTCACTCGATGTTTGACAGTTCTCCTGACGTATACGTTCCGTACATGAGCGCTTGTCTAACACATGTAGTTCCTTATAAACAGAGGTTGTACTTGGTTTGGTCGTGGATTTTTTCTTCTCCTGAGGGTACCTGTCCGAGTGTCTCTTCCTAGATTTCCTATCAGACTCACTCCTAGTATCATCTGTACAGGGTGTCCCTGTTACAACACCACACGGTATCACAGGGATCTCTCCATCAGTCTTATTCAATGTGTTACAATGTTCATTCGCAGGGGACACCCTAAACGCCGCAAGATCTTTCGATTCTCCATTAGGTTGTTCTCTTCCCACTCGGTTATTCCCCATCGCGGAGGAGATCTTGAGAGAATCCTTGGGGAACTCGAGAGCATATCTGAAAATAATCATGAAACAAGTTAAAATATAAATGAAAAAATCACAAGTCACAAATATTATTTGGACGAACTTATCGGAGGTCCCAGAGTCGATTTCCGGCAGGGTCGGAGTTTGGGGTGCACTCAGCCTCGTGAGGACAAGTGAGTAGCTAGGTATGTACTTTAATCGGCTAGCGACCAGTATCTACATTACCAGTGTAAAAAGATTATTGAAATATGGGAATTGATTGCAAAGGAGGCACTTCGTAATGCTGTGATATCCACAATTGTTGTGAAAAAGCTGTGCTTTACCAGAAAAAATTCAATATTAGATTCAATATCAGATTAAGTTGAGATGAAATGCAAAAAATGAGTTTTCATAGCGAATAGCTTCCTAGTGACCCAAAAGACCCAAACAACACAACCCCGACCCAAAGTTGTAACTTTCGTTAGAAATGAATAACAGTAGCTAGGTATGTACTTTAATCGGCTAGCGACCAGTATCTACATTACCAGTGTAAAAAGATTATTGAAATATGGGAATTGATTGCAATGGAGGCACTTCGTAATGCTGTGATATCCACAATTATTGTTGTGAAAAAGCTGTGCTTTACCAGAAAAAATTCAATATTAGATTCAATATCAGATTAAGTTGAGATGAAATGAAAAAAATGAGTTTTCATAGCGAATAGCTTCCTAGTGACCCAAAAGACCCAAACAACACAACCCCCATCCAAAGTTGTGACTTTCGTTAGAAATGAATAGCTCACCCCTAAAGGGGATTTAGCTGAAAAGTACAAACTCTTACCTACGATAAGCGTCCAGTTCCTGTGGTAGTTCATCCAGATGGTCAGGTTCGAATACCCGACGTGGCAATAGTTTCCCCAGTAGTGGACAGATGACCATGTCGCGTAGTTCTGCAGACGAGTAGTACTTGAAGAATCCGAGTAGTAACTTCTCTATAGACATGGTATTGGGGGAGGCAGGGTACGCATGCCTCTGCAGCTGCATCTCCTCGGAATGAACCACTTTCCATCTGAATAACAGAGGTTCAAACAATAAATTAGGAATAATGGACCAGTCGCTCAGACCTAGGAGAAGTTTCCAAATCAAAGAGCAGAAAAAAATGAGGAATTAGGGTTTTTTTTCTCCTGCGACTTCTGGATCCGAAGATAAATCGATAAAAAAAGGGGGGGGCAAAGCTCCCTTGCAGGCAACACTAGTGTAATGTGTTTGTTTGTATGTATGCGTTTCTACGCATTTCTTATAATCTGACGTCACAACTGTTGGAACTTTTCATTGGAACGACAAATAAAAATTGAATTTTCTACCTTTCGAGGTTGATTTTTCCGAGTTTTGATCTAAGATTTGGATTTTTCACACGCAGGAATCAATTTTTTATTCATGTTTTTAACCAAATACAACAGTTCTAATCTATTATTAAAAGAAATTAAATATGAAATACAAATAATTTACCTGAGACATTGTGTGCTAGGATAGAACCGAAGAAGTTGATGTACATTAGGGATGAGAGGGGGACTCAGCTGTTGTAAATAGAACAAGGCTAACCAGTAGATACTATAACTAGTAAATGCTCGTGTATCATTCAATTCCATTCGCTTGAACCAGATCCTGAAATAGAGATCAGAAAGAAATTAAGCTCTTTGTGAACAGAAAAGAAATAACAGTTAGCTCTTTGTAAACAGAATTCGGAAAGGAAAGATGGAAAAAATAAAACGAGGAAAGTAAAAATATATATGATACCTATATGTTTAAGAGAAAAAAAACCACAGAAAGACAATAGTGACGGTTGAGGCCACAACATCGACCATCGCAGAAAAAAATACTCTAATCAATTTCTTGATTTTCTGCGAGGGTCGGTAGGTACTATGGTCAAGGCTCTGTCGAGGACGCTTCTATTCATTATCATGGTTTGTTTATTTTCTCTTGGGTCGGTACTAGGCGAGGGTCGATTGTCCGTTGTGGACGTCTACTTACTTGATTAGAGCTAGCAGGGTCTTGACTCGCGTGTCATACTTGACATAGAACTTGATCAGTTGCGTGTTGTACCAGCCCAGCTTGGATTTGAACGAGATATCAATGGGAATGTCAGTCAATGTATGCATGAAAGTAAAATCAAAAAATCAAATCAAGAATGATAATAAACTGAATATTAAACAAATTAGGTAGGTACATACATAGGTATTCTTTAACCACGATCGAATAAACGGGCTAAAAAATTCCCGGAGGGACGGACCCAGCTTGTTATTTTAAAAATGGCCAGCGTTGATCATCTAAACAAAAATCGACTTCAGTAGCAATGTAGCATACTGCGCTCTGACGGTAACTTCGTGATCTAATGCTATTTAGCTATTTTTGTTGTCGCTTTTGATGATAACAAAAATCAGGTGTGTAGCATACTGCGCTCTGACGGTAACTTCGTGATCTAATGCTATTTGTTGTCACTTTTGATGATAACAAAAATCAGGTGTTTTTTGACTGTAGCATACTGCGCTCTGACGGTAACTTCGTGATCTAATGCTATTTGTTGTCACTTTTGATGATAACAAAAATCAGGTGTTTTTTGAATGGAACGAAAATGGCCAAGGAAAATTGCTAGGAAAATTCCATATGAGAGATTTTAAATATTTTCAAATCTGACTGGTTTTGTGGTCAATCTATCAATCTTTCCAGAACCCAAGTGCCTTTTTCTTAACCCGTTTGCTCAATTCTTTGCTCGTTTGTGATAAGTTATAGTTAATTGTTGACGTTATCTCTTTCCCCCTTATATGAGATGTTGTGATACACCTTTTCACTGTCAATTCAAGTGATAATTATTAGGTTAACAAGGAGACATGGCAGTGATCTAAATGAAACATCAACAGTTTTGGTAAGTTGACAAGTGTTGTAAATCATACAGAAAATCTCCAGTGTTTATTAATCAAGGCCATAGTGTACTCTGTAGTCATGTGATTGGCCTAGATTACATAATACCTGTTCAAAACATTGTTTTCATATGAAACGGGGGCCCATTCCTATTATGAGACAGTGATTCCCAACTGAGGTACTGCGGGTTTATACCGAGGGTTCCATGAGATTTATACTCAAAAGAAATTATCTCCTTTCCAGAGAGGAATGAAATCATTGCCATACCCTTGGGCTATACCATAACACACAAATATACCATAACACACAAAACCTGCCAATTTTATAAGAGAAGAAGGTGTAAATTGACATTTGCAGCAGCTTCTCTTCAGTTCTAGATCTCTCAACTAGGTAATCAACTACTTTTTAAAACTACCTGCCTAAATTTAAAGAAATTCTGCCTTGGATAAATCCTAAACACTGTGTCCAGGCTGGCTTGACGTATTAGAAGCATGAACCCCACGTTGAGTAGCGCTGTGTTTCGAATGTCCTGAAGCTGAGGATGTACTTCTCGAGTCCCTTCTTCGTTTTAGTCTCAATATTTTTTTTAATTTTTATAGTTTTTTCTGAGATAATAAAAAAAAATCATGAGAATCACCAATTTGGTTTTACTATTCATTTATGATTATACTTCTTCTTTTTACTTAATAGGATCTTCAGTGTACTCATACTGTGATAATAATGTACATACCTCTTTTATTATGTTGCCTTTCACTTTAATACCATTTCTTTTTCACTTACAGGAAAGATGGATATCTATTTGACAAGGAGGCTATTCTTGAATACTATATCACCAAGAAAAATGAAGCCTCCAGAAAGTTGAAAGAATTTGAAAAGCAGAAAAAGAAAGATGATGTGAGTTGAATTTGGTTTTGTGTATTGGGTACTGAAAGTGATATCCTTTTTATATGTACCTATACCTACTTGGTTTTTGACAGATGGAAAAAGTAATACCTAGTTCAAACAGTCTAAGTGAAATACCAACTGATGTCATATTGGTTCATTTTTAGACTTTGATTTTATTTTTAGACATTTTCCATGCATTTGCACAGAAGCCATGCAAGATATCAAAAACCTTAGGTTTTAAATTTAAACTGAACTAAATAGTTTCAACTTTTGATATCTAGTAACGTGAGTTGAATTTGATTTTGTGTATTGGGTACTGAAAGTGATATCCTTTTGATATGTACCTATACCTACTTGGTTTTTGACAGATGGAAAAAGTAACACCTAGTTCAAACAATCTAAGTGAAACACCAACTGATGTCATGTTGGTTCATTTTTAGACATTGATTTTATTTTTAGACATTTTCCATGCATTTGCACAGAAGCCATGCAAGAGATCAAAAACCTTAGGTTTTAAATTTAAACTGAACTAAATAGTTTCAACTTTTGATATCTAGTAACTATAAAATTATTGTTGTTCATTTTAAGGATTGTTGTGGTTCTAGAGATAGAGCGATCAGTGTGTGAACTATGAAATGTGAATGAGTGAATGGATCTCGTTCTTATAATATAAGATTGTTGTTCATTTTCAGGACCAACTCACAGAGCTAGCTAATGCAGAGAAACAATCCAAAGTGAATTCTTTCTTGAAGAGTGAGAGAAACATCTACAGCACTTCTGCATCACCAGGTAAAACCCCCACAAATTCAAAGACAAAGATTTTTTGCACCAAATATAATTACCTATTATTTCCCCCCCTTTGTGCTTTAACACTTGCATGTCCTTCATTGAAAGAATGTTTCTTAGACTGTTATTTTTTTTTTCTTTTTTGACGCACATTATTATGTAGGGAGGCAAGGACCTTAGTAACACAGGACAGGTTCACTCACCTGATGCCCGATACCATACACAGTTGTGTTTGCAATTCAAACTAGGGTGAGTCAAAAGATTTATTAAAGTGTTTATTGAGCATGCTTGTATCGGGTGTTGAATTGAGTCCCAAGACCCTTTTTTTGGGCGTTTTAGAGCCAAAAGATTACGTTTAAAAAAAAAAATTGAGACACGTACCTAGATATAAAATCTATGAATTGAATCTTCTACTTTGCCTCTCCTCGTTCCAACAGAGTCAGCGATCGAGGGGAAAATATCTCTGCTTTTAAAGACCAAGCACAAGTCCTCATGATGGTTGACTGCGGTTCAGGACGAGCCAGCCACTTTAACATGCCTAGAGCTAGAGACCATCACCCCGGTATACAATATACATCATATATGTATAGCAGATACAGAAGATATCTTTATCCTGCTATCGCCATTCGGCGAAAGCTGAGTTTGAGTCTCTGTAACTGAGCCTCGATATCAGGGAGTGATGTATTCCCTGAGCTACTCACTGAACGAGTTGATACGTTACCTGACTTGATTGCTTGGTTAGAGCTACTCGACAAGTCGCAGGAATGACTACCTGGCAATTTAGCCTGATTACGGGACTCATTGCTTTCGATAGAGTTACTAATCGAATGACTGTGACGTAATCTATTGGAACTGCTGAGTTTGATAAAGAAGGCAAGATTTAAAAATTCAATCATTTCAATTAATGAGAAAATAATGTATTAAGAAACAAATAAAATATACCTACTTTTATTCGAAATCGTCACTTCTAGCCTTCACACAGGGCTTTAGAGTGTTGAGCAAATCATCACTCAAAGTACGCGCCTTATTCATGGAATAATTTGCCACTGCTCTCCCCAGAATAACTTCATACCTTCCAAATTCCTATGACATTTACTACAGGACATTAGCTAAGCATCATAATCCAAATGCTTCAAATCAGTACTTTCCGAGGTCCATTCTTCAAACTTGATAAACTCCGTAACATGGTGTATAAATATGACGGAACTGAATGCAACTTGAGAGTGGCTTCCGGAATTTAGGACATGCCGACATGGCGGTCACTCCAAGAAAAGTGAAATGAAAAACACGCATCAACGCGGCGTTGGAATGAAAAAAGAACTCTACCCATGCTAAATAATAATAATACTAATGTTGGTTTGACAACTCACCGTATCAACTCATCGGTTTATTTGGTGACACCGCTGCATCATCTCCTTGTATATCACATCGAACGCATTCTGCAGGAAAGCCAGGAAGCTGAGATACTGACTTGTCTCCTGTTTTCCATTCTCATTCTTCAGAATCACCTGGGTCTCGCCGCTACCGGTCGCTCCCAAACAACTCAGCGACACAACGAACTGGTTCTCACTCAAACTCTCTCGGGCGTTCATGAGTAGGAAATTTGTCTTGAGTATTTCCACTTGGAATTTGGAATGGTTTAGGGATCGCGGGGGACTGAATCCTACCTCCTTGAGAAGTTTATTTCGCTTCTGACACACATCCAGCTTGTGTGTGCCTTGTAATAGGAACTCCCACGCATTGACGTACCGCTTGCAATGGATTTCAACCCGACAGACTTTGGTCAGATAGTCAGTGAGAACTGAGTTGACGATATCGAAGAATGCGCGATCCCGTAGGTGCGTGCCGGCAGGTGGGTATATCACGATGATAACCGAACGCTTGTTATCGACTGTTCGTGTTTGTATGCGATAGGTTTGGTCCTTAGGGTGGGGGTGGGAGGGAGAGGGTCCATTGAGCATGGGAGGGGAGGTAGAAACATGGGCAGGTACAGATGAAGATGAAGGCTGATTCGAAACTGGTGGATGTTTTGTTGTGGAAACATTTCTATTGACAGGAGATCGTTGCTTTGTAAAGGGAGGTAATTGCTTTGAGGGAGGTATTTGCTTTGAAGTGGGAGGTATTTGCTTTGCAGCAAGAGGTAGTTGCTTTGTAGCTGAGTTCTGTTCTCCATTTAGTGTACCTTGGTGGGATTCAGATCGTTTCTTATGCACAGAATTGTCATTGCGATGAATATCTTGCTCTTGTTTTACAGGTAACGTTACTGGTTTACTGTTTGATGGCTTCCCTGAACTGCTTTTGAGGGATGCCGAGTTATGTCTAGGCGTTTCCGAGCTTGTTCTAGGGTCGTCTCTAATTCTAGGGTTGTCTTTAGTTCTAGGGTTGTTGGAGCTTGTTCTAGAATCGTCTCTATTTCTAGGGTCGTTTCCATTTCTAGAATCGCCTCTATTTCTAGGGTCGTTTCCATTTCTAGAATCGCCTCTATTTCTAGGGTCGTTTCCATTTCTAGAATCGCCTCTATCTCTAGGGTCGTTTCTAATTCTAGGATTGTCTCTATTGGTAATGTCGTGGGAGCTATTTCTATGACTATCTGAGGTATCCTGCGTTCTGTTGGGTTTATGCTTCACATGACTTGGCCTGTCTTTTGGTTTCCCCGTACTGATTCTGGAGTTACTGCCAGCACTGCTCAAACTGTGTCCAGGCTGGCTTGACGTATTAGAAGCATGAACCCCACGTTGAGTAGCGCTGTGTTTCGAATGTCCTGAAGCTGAGGATGTACTTCTCGAGTCCCAACTCTTCTTGGTCGAACTATCCGGGTCTGAGCTACTCGTACCGTTCTCCGAGACGTCTCGGGACAGTCTCAGCGTGTTCTCCAGGTCGGACACATCGATGAAATTGACGCGGCTTGTGTCCCCTGGGTTAGGTCGAGGGAGAGGAACAATATTGCCACTCTGCTGTCGACCTGAGCCGGTCTGAGCTACTCGTACCGTTCTCCGAGACGTCTCGGGACAGTCTCAGCGTGTTCTCCAGGTCGGACACATCGATGAAATTGACGCGACTTGTGTCCCCTGGGTTAGGTCGAGGGAGAGGAACAATATTGCCGCTCTGCTGTCGACCTGAGCGGCCCATCATGAGTTTGAGTCTCTGTAACTGAGCCTCGATATCAGGGAGTGATGTATTCCCTGAGCTACTCACTGAACGAGTTGATACGTTACCTGAGTTGATTGCTTGGTTAGAGCTACTCGACAAGTCGCAGGAATGACTAGCTGGCAATTTAGCCTGATTACGGGACTCATTGCTTTCGATAGAGTTACTAATCGAATGACTGTGATGTAACCTATTGGTTTGGTTATTCCATCTCTTGACGTTCACGCGCCTCCCGCCACAATTTATACTCAATTCATATTTACTGCTGGTTCAATTAATTGGAGAAAGGGATTCTATGGGCGCCAGGGCTCAAGTCCTAGCTATGAAAAAAATCCTCTTTTTTTGTATTACTACATTATCTAACATCCATTCCTAAGTTATTTAACATCCATTCCTATAGGGGAATCCGTGATGTTATTAAACTAACACCAACACAAAGGTAGAACAAGAAGGATTAAGTAAGTAAGCTTATCCGTAAACGGAAAAGTTTGCATACGTTCAAAATTTCTAGTTAAAACTCAAGAGTTCTCTTTGTTCATTGAAATTTTCTTATTATCACAAGACCAAAATTACACTTGGTAAAACTTTAAAGTATTAAAAAATAAAAAAAAACTCCGATATACGCGTATCGATAAAATATATGAAATCTGTAAACTTAAAAGTCAAGAGTTTTTTATTTTTTAATAATGAAATTTTCTCTTATCCCTGGCAGGTAACGCATGACATTCTATCAAACTCAGTACCTTGTGCTGTACTACGACCATGTGGTAATGTAGTGACAGTAGAGTGTGTGGAGAAGATTATTAAGAAGGATTGGATGCATCCACTAACTGGAGAGAAGCTTACGGAGAAAGATATCATCTATATGCAGAGGGTAAGTTGGATTTCAATTGAATGCCCATCAGACCTAGACCTATCAAACGGTCTGAAGCTTTTTCCGTCACACACGTTCTGAGGGTCTGAGCGTGAGTGACGGGTGTAGTGGAGAAGATTATTAAGAAGGATTGGATGCATCCACTAACTGGAGAGAAGCTTACGGAGAAAGATATCATCTATATGCAGAGGGTAAGATATTGGATTTCAATTGAATGCCCGCCAGACCTAGACCTATCAAACGGTTTGAAGCTTTTTCCGCCACACACGTACCGGGGGTCTGAGCGTGAGTGACGGGTGTAATATAGGCTCACTGAACGAGTTGATACGTTACCTGAGTTGATTGCTTGGTTAGAGCTACTCGACAAGTCGCAGGAATGACTAGCTGGCAATTTAGTATCCTTAACAGCCTGATTACGGGACTCATTGCTTTCGATAGAGTTACTAATCGAATGACTGTGATGTAACAGAACACATACCAATAGATCAATGTGATTTCTCAATTTTTAGCCTTAAGATACCATGTATCTTAATTAAGAATCTTAAGGCTAAAAAACAATTTCTCAATTTTTTAGCCTTAAGATACCATGTATCTTAAGAATCTTCAGGCTAAAAAATTGAGAAATCACATTGATTGATCTCAGGTACCATAAGCTTTGTACAAAACAATACAGATAATAATAGACATTTGAGTGGAAGGAAAATACTACGCGAGTTGGGGACCCGTGCACCCTTGATACTGAGTATGTCATGGAACTTGTCCGAGTTCTGATACAACAGCCTCGTGGTCTCGTGCAGCATATCTAAATAGGAACTGCCTGAGAGGAGAAGAAGACATAACAATAGATCAATGTGATTTCTCAATTTTTTAGCCTTAAGATACCATGTATGTTAAGAATCTTAAGGCTAAAAAATTGAGAAATCACATTGATTGATCTCAGGTACCATAAGCTTTGTACAAAACAATACAGATAATAATGGACTTTTGAGTGGAAGGAAAACACTACGCGAGGTTAACGTCGGAGGCGTTCTCTACCACCTAACCGTACCGGAGTTTCATTTTCATGTGGTCAAATTCTGAAATAAATGAGGATAAAATTACATGCCTTGGTTGGGATCGAACCCACGCCCTCCTGTTTACAGGATGAAACATGATGTAAGGAATCAATTATCTGCCAGTCTAGTTAGCTAGGGTAGCGCGTCATTGTAAGCGCTAGACCGCGGGTTCGATTCCCGCCCGGGACAATTTTATCCTAAGCCACATGTCCAAAAAAAACGTACTTTTAACCTATGATTTATGATGTATTGTGATTTAATACATTGAAAAATACAGTATTGTTGTACAAGTTTGAAGTCAATCCCATAATCAGGGCTGGAGCTATGGATTTTAAAGATTAAAATCCGCCATGTTATTTCTCTGATAATAGAAGGATCAAAACTAACAAAAAAAAAACGTACTTTTAACCTATGATTTATGATGTATTGTGATTTAATACATTGAAAAATACAGTATTGTTGTACAAGTTTGAAGTCTGGGATTGACTCAGAGCTGGAGCTATGGATTTTAAAGATTAAAATCCGCCATGTTATTTCTCTGATAATGGAAGGATCAAAACTAACAGAAGCACTCTGAAAGGGGATTTGTGCTTTGAAGAGGTCTCTTTCATGATTCATCTTGAAATTCGGACCCAAAATTGAGATTTTATATTTTGGATCTGAGGATACTGTTTATAAATCAGGCTGAATTTCTCATATAATTTAAACCCTCTTATTTCAGGACACCACCGTGTATTGTCCAATGAGTCAGCGTCCACTGAAAATGAAAGATCTGATCCCAGTCAAGTTTACTCTGGTCAAAGATCCAACTGATACCAAGTCCCTCATTCTCAAGCAGAATCGATACATGTGTCCGGTAATTATCAAGTGGTCATACTTTTTTGACTTGGCGGGACGGAGCGCTACTTAATTCGTGTTAATATAGGCCGAGCGGTGCGCTTCCATCTCTTGACGTTCACGCGCCTCCCGCCACAATTTATACTCAATTCATATTTACTGCTGGTTCAATTAATTGGAGAAAGGGATTCGATGGGCCCCAGGGCTCAAGTCCTAGCTATGAAAAAAATCCTCTTTTTTGTATTACTCCATTATTTAACATCCATTCCTACGTTATTTAACATCCATTCCTATAGGGGAATCCGTGATATTATTAAACTAACACCAACACAAAGGTAGAACAAAAAGGATTAAGTAAGTAAGCTTATCCGTAAACGGAAAAGTTTGCATACGTTCAAAATTTCTAGTTAAAACCCAAGAGTTCTCTTTGTTCATTGAAATGTTTGGTTATTCTCACTCTGCTGTACAGTACCTAGGAGTTGATTCTCAATATCTGTCACGTCTTTAGACCGAAGGTCTGTTTGAATTCGACTCTGAGGTGAATGATATGCAAGTAGCTTGAGTGTTTCCATGACGGAGCTGGAAGAACTGGTGGAGGATTGAGGGGAGCTAGAGACAGGACTGCCGGGAAACACATTGGATGAAGCGACAGGAAACAAAGGTGCCGAGGTCGTTCCGGGAATAGTAGCGGTTCCGGGAAACATACCCGCTGGAGTAGATACAAACGGCATCCGATGTTCAGGAAACGCGACCATACCAGGAAACACACCAGCCGGTCCGCGAAACACAGGTGTGACCGTTCCGGGAAACGGTAGTCGATTGACAGGAAACGCAGCCATAGGCGCGACAGAACCGGCAGGAAACATTGCTGCAAAACTCTGCATACCAGAAGGACTCGTGATGGGTCCATTACTCAATCTGCTTGTAGGAGGATCGTTACTCGGTTTATCACTAGATGGCGCTTGACTACCTGGGCAAGACAAGGCGATATTTGAGAACATGGCCAGCAGTGGATTGCTGTTGGAGTCAGAACTTTCATTTGTAGATTCACTGGTAGTGTTTTGTACATTGTTACAGCTTCATTTTCATGTGGTCAAATTCTGAAATAAATGAGGATAAAATTCCATGCCTTGGTTGGGATCGAACCCACGCCCTCCTGTTTACAGGCTGAAACATGATGTAAGGAATCAATTATCTGCCAGTCTAGTTAGCTAGGGTAGCGCGTCTGCCTTGTAAGCGCTAGACCGCGGGTTCGATTCCCGCCCGGGACAATTTTATCCTAAGCCACATGGCATGTTACAGCTAGTAGAAGTGTTTTGTACGTTCAGAGAGGTAGGATTCTGTACAGGAGGGCTATTTGAAGGATTTTGTACATTTACCGAGCCACTGAAAGGGTTTTGTACAATTGTAGACCGAGAGGAAGGGTTTTGTACAGAATCACTAGAAGTGCCACATGGCATTGTGTCTTAGTGTGTAAATAAATAATGGCATTAATGAAAAATAGGGTTTATTCTCGAAATGGCTAACTTTCTCCTGTTTCGTATTTCTTCTCTCTTCACTTTCAGAACGATAAGACCTTAGCAGTTACAGCTCACTCTATTCAACCTCTTAAACCTTTGTGGTTGAGTGGTCAAGAGCACTGACTCTCAACACGGAGGTGCTGGGTTCAAATTTTCCAGTGGTTGGTTTCCCAAAAGCAAAGGACACCTAAACCCTAAAGTAAACCTAATCCATTATTTCATTAGGTACCACACTCACCTACATCAACGTAGACATCTATATCACTATATCGAGACAATGACAGACCAATCTCAATGGATCCAAACACATACACATGCACCTTGACACTAATGCCATGGTCTCGGAGCACACTTGCACACCATGCACTGAACATCCTCTGTAGCTCGGCATACACCTGCCCAGAACCAGACTCATTATCGGCCCGGGACAATACTGACAACACAATCTCATTGGCTATTGAGTCAAATGTAACCAGCTGTGAGATGGTACGGTGCTGTATGGACTCGATAGTGGTTGAAAGGATGCGACGGAAATCATCTGATTCGTTGTTCTCTGAAATAGAACAGGGGGTTTTTATTGGTCACTGGTTTTTGTTTAGTTTGTAGACATTTGGTTTTGGCTACGAAACCAAATGTCAGCCCAAAGCAATCACCCTAGTCAGGGCTGATTGAGAGGCTGACAAAAAAACGCCGACCCCATCTGTACATGACAAAATAAGAAGAAAAAGAAGCAGACTGCTTTTTTTTTAATCGGGGAAGCTCAACCCTCTGAATACATATAGTGTTGCCAAATCTGCACTAGATTATTGAGTCTTCCTTTACAAATCCTCAGAAAATAAGGTCCTATCTGAGCGCACGGCAGTGCGCCAGGCCAAGTTTCAGTAAGCTCCCCTGTGTATCTTTACACGAACCGATTCGGTAGGTTTTTCTCACCTTCATAGATCGGCTTCCTCTAAAGATAAACTTTTGAAATTCAGAGCACATATTTAGGTAAGGTATATAAACATACCTTAAAAATTTCAGCTCTTAATACCAAGTAGTTCCGGAGATATAGAGGCGCAAAAATCGCAATTTTTTTACTCATTCACTCATCAAAATGATTAGGCACTTCCCAATGTCGTAGAAACTTGAAATTTGGCAGAATGGTAAGTTGAAAATCGGCAAAAGTTGCACTGGGCTCCGCCCACAGGCGCTACGAAACCAAATGTCAGCCCAAAGCAATCACCCTAGTCAGGGCTGATTGAGAGGCTGACAAAAAACGCCGACCCCATCTGTACATGACAAAATAAGAAGAAAAAGAAGCAGACTGCTTTTTTTTAATCGGGGAAGCTCAACCCTCTGAATACATATAGTGTCGCCAAATCTGCACTAGATTATTGAGTCTTCCTTTACAAATCCTCAGAAAATAAGGTCCTATCTGAGCGCACGGCAGTGCGCCAGGCCAAGTTTCAGTAAGCTCGCCTGTGTATCTTTACACGAACCGATTCGGCAGGTTTTTCTCACCTTCATAGATCGGCTTCCTCTAAAGATAAACTTTTGAAATTCAGAGCACATATTTAGGTAAGGTATATAAACATACCTTATAAAATTATCTGAGCGCACGGCAGTGCGCCAGGCCAAGTTCCAGCAAGCACGCCTGTGTATCTTTACACGAACCGATTCGGCAGGTTTTTCTCACCTTCATAGATCGGTTTCCTCTAAAGATAAACTTTTGAAATTTAGGGCACATATTTAGGTAAGGTATATAAACATACCTGGAAAATTTGAGCTCTTAATAACAAGTAGTTCCGGAGATATAGAGGCGGAAAAATCGCATTTTTTTTACTCATTCACTCACTCACTCACTCACTCATCAAAATGTTGAGGCACTTCCCGATGTCGTAGAAACTTGAAATTTGGCAGGATGGTAGGTCTTAATGAGTAAGTAAAGGGAAAAATCTGAAACTCGGCAAAAATTGCATCGGGCTCCGCCCACGGGCGGAAATAACCGCTTTTGGCGGTTTTCACTAAACGGTTAGAGATATCGAAAAAGTTATGAGAGTAGACCCCCCCCGAAACCATACCTGAAACCCGCCAAATATTAGTTTTTATTAAGATCAGAACAACGGTTAGCGGTGTTTTACCGTATTTTTACATTTCGACCGCTTTTTCACTGACTAAAGGCTTAGTTAAGTACCTATCGAAAATGATATGGTAGTATACTCGTATGTTGACATCTACTACCGTGACATGACAAAAATGATAGACACTAATAACACCAACAACAACACTAACAAAAACAACAAAACATCAACAACAACAGCAACAACTTATAGGAAAAAAAGTTTGCAAAGAGCTAGGTAATAAGAAGATCTGTAGTTACCTACTAATCATATGTAAATACACAATTAGAAAAAAGGAGTGAGATCCCCCACAAAAACGCAATTGTGAAAAAAGGCCAAGTTCCTATCGAAAAATATCGGACTATAAAAGTGGTGATATCAGAAAATTAAGGCCAAGTTTGCATTCCCAGTTTTTCGTGCCTGCTGAAAATGCTGAATTTTAATTCCTTTAACCTTCTCTTAATTTCAACTTGGCTATGTTTTCTACTCAAATAAATACCTAACTAAACCTGAAGGGTTTGTTCTTGAAATAGCTGGCAATCTCCTTCTGTCCTCGCTTCAATTTCAAAAAGATAAGACCTCACCATTTACAGTTCCCTCTAAGAAAGCTCTTACCAGGTTCAACTTGGAACACGTCCACTTCCATGGGATGTTGAGGTTGTATGTACAACGGCATAACTCGGATGTTAAGATTGAAATCATTCTTGTAGTGCTGTCTGTCGAGTGCATGCACTACAGATTTACTGTCAAACAAAACAAATGGAAAAATAAGTAGGTATTCTATTCTGACTGGGGGGAAAATGTAAAATGGCAGTTGAATCGTTTAACCTTATGCGATCAAAGATATGCTCAGTCATTGGTCAATGGTTAAGGATAAAGGTCTGCCAATCAACCATCAAACACTTTTTTGATTAAACTTTAAAATATCCACAACATTGACAAACTTACACTTTTAAAAACCGAATGAAGGTTAAGATTGAAATCATTCTTGTAGTGCTGTCTGTCGAGTGCATGCACTACAGATTTACTGTCAAACAAAACAAATGGAAAAATAAGTCGGTATTCTATTCTGACTGGGGGAAAAATGTAAAATGGCAGTTGAATCGTTTAACCTTATGTGATCAAAGATATGCTCAGTCCTTGGTTAAGGATAAAGGTCTGCCAATCAACCATCAAACACATAAGTCGGTATTCTATTCTGACTGGGGGAAAAATGTAAAATGGCAGTTGAATCGTTTAACCTTATGTGATCAAAGATATGCTCAGTCATTGGTTAAGGATAAAGGTCTGCCAATCAACCATCAAACACTTTTTTTTTTATTAAAATTTAAAATATCCACAACATTGACAAACTTACACTTTTAAAAACCGAATGAAAAATGCATTGTTTTGAAATGCAATCCTGAGAATTTTGCCATGCTTCTCAAATATACTTCTGATGATGTCCTCCTTGAAAAAGACTGAGGAGTTTCCTGAAAGTTTGAAAGGAATGATGGTGTGAGAAATAAAATTGGGCCTTACTCAGACATCAAGTTTTTATTAGGTACTATGTTCACGGTTGGATGAGAGGTTCATTTAAATGTGGTGTACCTACATACTCATTACTCAGTCTTTGAAATTTTATTGTAAAATCAGATTTAACTGAAGAAGAGTTGAGGAAAACAGAGCAACCTGAGGTTCATTTAAATGTGGTGTACCTACATACTCATTACTCAGTCTTTGAAATTTTATTGTAAAATCAGATTTAACTGAAGAAGAGTTAAGGAAAACAGAGCAACCTCCGTGGCCGAGTGAGTATCACACTAGGCTTGCACGCAGGAGGTCCAGGTTCGAGTCCCGGCGGGGCTGAGGTTTTTTTCGGCTCTGTAAGAGCAACCTCTGTGGCCGAGTGGGTATCACACTAGGCTTGCACGCAGGAGGTCCAGGTTCGAGTCCCGGTGGGGCTGAGGTTTTTTTCGGCTCTGTGCTTGGAGTTCAGGGTGCACTCAGCCTCGTGAGGACAATTGAGTAGCTACTTTAATCAAGTAGTGACCAGTGGTGGCATTACCAGAGTAAAAAGAAGAGAGCAACCTCTGTGGCCGAGTGGGTATCACACTAGGCTTGCACGCAGGAGGTCCAGGTTCGAGTCCCGGTGGGGCTGAGGTTTTTTTTGGCTCTGTGCTTGGAGTTCAGGGTGCACTCAGCCTCGTGAGGACAATTGAGTAGCTACTTTAATCGAGTAGTGACCAGTGGCGGCATTACCAGAGTAAAAAGAAAAATTATATGAGGCTCTTAGTAATGCTGTGATATCCACAAAAATTGTGAAGAAGCTCTCAGCTTCACCACAAATAAATCATGATTTAGATTTTTTTATATTTAGATTAGTTAAGGAAAACAGCAAAGTAGTACACAGTAAGAATAGCAGGACTCATTACTTACCAATGACTTTGATCCAGAATTTTGCCAAATCTTGAGCCTCATGTAGGAGTTTCTGATGTTTCCTAGATCTGATGTGATGCTGAAAACTGTCTGTATGCATTTGTTTCCCACACACATAGCAGTTGACAAATGGTAAGATCTTGTGTTTACCATTCTGTAAAAGGGAAAAAACAATGGAATTAATATCCGTCTCTCTATTACCAGGTAAAGTATTTTTTTTTTTTTTGGCATTGGTTTGGCACTAAGCCGCGACAATACAGCCAGAGTGACCAAGTAAAGTAAGTCGGTGGTTTTAGTCATGAAGGGATAAGGCTTGGTATACGTTCCGTACATGAGCGCTTGTCTAACACATGTAGTTCCTTATAAACAGAGGTTGTACTTGGTTTGGTCGTGGATTTTGTCTTCTCCTGAGGCTGAGGGTACCTGTCCGAGTGTCTCTTCCTAGCTTTCCTATCAGACTCACTCCTAGTATCATCTGTACAGGGTGTCCCTGTTACAACACCACACGGTATCACAGGGATCTC
>NW_007380151.1:7449-29810 GCF_000475195.1 Diaphorina citri | reverse complement strand
GGTACACCTGGTCAGGTCTACCTGATAGTGTGTGTGCTCATCAGGTATCAGGTAGACCTGAAGGTACACCTGGTCAGGCCTACCTGATAGTGTGTGTGCTCATCAGGTATCAGGTAGACCTGAAGGTACACCTGGTCAGGTCTACCTGATGGTGAGTGGTTTGAACTCATTTCGTCAAACTGCAAGGGGTGGGGAGGAACTTCTGGAACACACTGTATTCCCCCTCTAATTATTCCTCATCCTCGATTGATATTTCCGACTCCAATTATCCTCACGATCATGTGATCATATCCCCCCCCCTCCATTTCCACGTGTTGTCCCCTGAGGAACCAAACTGCTTATCCTATTCCGAACTTTAGGCACTAATGCTTCGTTTACATTCAGCCCTCTCTCCTGCTACTCGTCCTGCCGTATTTACTTCTCTCTTTACTGCTTGAGAACTTCACTTCTCCTCGTCATGCCGGTCCTTTGACTCATGCACATAAAACCGACAATAAGGGGAGCACAGGGCAGGAGCAGTGGCAGTAGAAGTGGCGAGGCGAGTGAGGTGTTTACATTCTCGCCATGACCAATTCCCTGCCCACTTTCCTGCTCATTGCCACAGAAGTGAGCTGAATGTGAACGAGGCATAACCTATAGGAAGGACAAAACGACAAATCTGGTTCCCTAATAAATCCACAATACATATAGGACTCACTCAAGTATTCGGAACGAATCGACTTTTGATGGAGGGAACGGTAACTAACGATCGAGGTCTTATCGTCCCGAAGTCGAAGAGAGAAGGAGGACAGGATAGGAGAAAGCCAGGTGTTCCAAGAACGAACATTGTCCGTTGAGGATAAAATCTACCCCGGGCGGGAATCGAACTTACCAAGGCAGAACAAGCTAGCTAGGCTGGCTCTCTCCAATGTTTAGTGGCCCATTTTAAAGTGGTCAGTTTCCCGGAAATAAAATACACCTATCGTTACCTATGGTAGGCGATTTTGCTTCTAAAGCGACCATTCAGGCACCAGGGGTTGGGAAGACTGGGAAGTCGAAGGAATAGCTAGATAATCACGTCAGGTAGTTATAGTCAGGTTGTTTTGAAAAGCTCACTTCCTTTGAACTTTTACGAAAATAAGTTATATTGTAGATAATTAGGCACCTATACATTATGTAGGTACCAACCTATACGGTACCTACGTCAAAACATAATGCAGGGTGACCAAGAGTTATATACGGTTTTTTTTTTTTTTTTTTTTTTTTTTTTTTTTTTTTTTTTTTTTTTTTTTTTTTGCTCGTTCTTCTTCTTCTGTCCATTCTTTTCTTTTGGTTTTTAATTTTTTATGTGTTCTTCTTGAATTTCTCAAGTATTAGTTTCACCTTCTTCTTGTTTTGTTTAAGTTTTTTACGACGATATCTCTTACCAGCCTATGTTTTAATAACTTCTTCTTTCTTTGTTTCTCATGTCTTTCTGCATCTTGGTATGCACCACTTGTGCATTTGGTAAAGAGGTTTGACAGAGGGAACTGTAACTGCTATGGTCTTATCGTCCCGAAATCGAAGAGAGAAGCAAGACAGGATAGGAGAAAGTCAGCCGTTCCGAGAACGAACATTATCACATCAGGATAAAATCCGGCCCGGGCGGGAATCGAACCCGCGGCCTAGTGCTTACAAGGCAGACGCACCACCAACCAAGCCAACTAGACTGGCTATGACTGAAGTTTGATCTGCACTATAGTGGGAGCTTTATCTTTCTTTTTTTTTTTTTTTTTTTTTTTTTTTTTTTTTTTTTTTTTTTACAATTTTTAATCTTTTCAATTTGATTTTAATGTGACATGTCTGTTTGAGTTGTATGCTGTGTCATATGGCAACCCAGACGCTGGGCAGCTCATCAATAAATTATTGATTGTATCTCTCTTGCAGAAACTTATGGTAGAACTTGAAGCATAGCATAACCCTAAAGTAGTGAAGGGCCCTCTAGAGCAGCTCTTGTGCGTTCAACTCGTTCCTATGCGAGCTAGAGCATAGAGCATCGTAAAATATATTTTTATTTTCTCATTCGACGGGGTCAGGTGACGCCCCCAAACTTGAGGGGTCACGGATGCTAGGTGCTCCCGGGGACTGCCCCTTTTGGAAGTTTTTTTTATTATTTTATGAGAAGAAAAATAAGAAGATTAGGTATCTTGTGTTGCCTGGTTTTTCTCCATCTGGTACTCTGGGATGCTGATGGTACAGAATAGATAGCAGAGCTCCCACAGAGTCATGCCTCATGCCTTTCCAATGGTGGGTTCTACCAACGAGAATTGGAGATTTCACTGATGGGATATTTCCATATTTCTCAAGTGGTCGAAAAGGAGTTTTGTTTGAGATTGGATTAAAAATTGACAGCCTAGTTGTTGTTGTAGCGGCTTTAGCTTTCGCCGAATGGCGATAGCAGAATAAAGAAAAGATGTCTTTTGATTAATCACTTTTTCATTTTTTTTTTTTTTTTTTTTTTCAAACAGGCTTTTGATAGATGATGGGACTGTAGGTAACTGCTGAGGTCTTATCGTCCCGAAAGCAAAAAGAGAAGGAGGGCAGTATAGGAGAAAGCCAGTCGTTCGGAGAAGCTGAGATGGAACCTTGTCTGTTTAGGATAAAATCCGCCCCAGGTGGGAATCAAATCCGCGACATAGCGCTTACAAGGCGTTCTGCCCTCCAATCTAACTAGACTGGCCTGGCATCAGTGATTCAACAACTTTGAAAGAATGTAAGTGCAACATCAACTTCAGCTGAGTTAGTCCCGTGAAACAAAAACACACCCTTGCAGAACTCCACTCCGAGGGTTTAACATTGTTTAAAAAACTAATTTCGTGCAAATAAAAGCCCATATCAAAGCTCAGGGATAAGACCGTCTAATAATGTTCTGGGCTAATTTTGTTTCGCGACCTAATGGTGTATGAAGAATTTAGAAATCTAGTGATTTTCAAGTCAAATCTAGTGATTTATTTTCCTCGAATCTAGTGATTTTTAAAAATTTGGAGTGCAGACCCTGGAAAGAATATAAGTGCAACATCAACTTCAGCTGAGTTATTCCCGTGGAACAAAAACACACCCTTGCAGAACTCCACTCCGAGGGTTTAACATTGTTTAAAACTAATTTCGTGCAAATAAAAGCCCATATCAAAGCTCAGGGATAAGACCATCTAATAATGTTCTGGGCTAATTTTGTTTCGCTACCTAATGGTGTATGAAAAAATTCCCGGGACAAAGTCGAACGCATTCCCCATATCAAGAAAGATCTGGCTCAGATTTGTTACATTCCAATGAGTAGGGAGAGTGTAAGGGGAGGGGGTAAAGTTTAGTTTATGACGCGAACAGGGGACATTACTGTTCTTCAGGGGGTAAAGTTTAGTTTATGACGCGAACAGGGGACATTACTGTTCTTCTTATTATGATTATAAATTACAATGCTCAAGGCCGGGACCCGCGATCATTCACAGCTTACAAGGGATCCCTTCTTACTCCCTTCCCGAGGTAGGTTTAGCTAAATTAGATGAAAAAGTTATTAGGTTTAATAGAGGCAATTATACTGAAGACCCAATATGAAGAGAGGACAAAGACAGAGTAGAAGAAAGCCAGAGGGGGTAAAGTTTAGTTTATGACGCGAACAGGGGACATTACTGTTCTTCTTATTATGATTATAAATTACAATGCTCAAGGCCGGGACTCGCGATCATTCACAGCTTACAAGGGATCCCTTCTTACTCCCTTCCCGAGATAGGTTTAGCTAAATTAGATAAAAAAGTTATTAGGTTTAATAGAGGCAATTATACTGAAGACCCAATTTGAAGAGAGGGCAAGACAGAGTAGAAGGAAGCCAATCGTTCTAAGAACGAACCTGCTCTGTTTAGGAAAATACTCACATACCTATTATTTGAATTTTATATATTTTGAATTTTATATTATCTTATATCACTTATATGAATTTATATAGAAATTGACCATTGTACAATGTACTTCAATGTATTTTATGTGCAAATAAAACAATTATTCTATTTTATTTTCCTTTTTCTTGGGGAAGAAGCTTCTGGTTCCGGCCTCCCTTGAGAAGGCCGGGGCGGATAGGGCCGGAAAAGCCCCAACCCCCCCTCACCCCTGTGGTCGGCCCTGACCCTTCTGTTAGGGTGAACGGGAGTGGGGCGAGGGTTTGCGTATGAAATTAGTGGCCGATTATTCTCAGTTTTTGTTTGGGAGATGTGAAGTCAGATTTCACGTCAAAATGCGCAGAAACGCTTGCGCACAAACAAACGAAGCGGGAGTCATGAATTATGACGTCATCGCCTACTATTGCCAGCCTAGTTATCTTGGAGGGAAATGTAAGCGCTAGGTCGCGGGTTAAATTCCCGTCCAGGGCGGATTTTTATCCTGAAGGGATAAATTTCGTTCTCGAGACGGCTGGTTTTCTCCTAATCCTGTCTTTCTTCTCTCTTCGCTTCAGGGATAAGACCTTACCGGTTACAGTTCCCTCTCTATTAAACCTCTTTAAAAAAGAAGAAAAAAAAAGGTTTATATGATGTATAAAGTCAACAGTAGATTGTAGAGCCAGGACCCTAGGGTAAGGTGCTCGTCCAAAACCGATCTAAATTTATTATTTCCAAATTCTAAAAACCTAATAAGTTCTCAATATTTCGAGCCTTAAATTGGAAAGTGAAGTTAGTCATAGCTTCTTATGATCGTCAGCATCCTAAAGTGCCCTCAGGTAAACTCTAATTATTTACATACAGGGTAGCAGAAAGTCGGATATTTGAGAATCGATTTCCTAGTTCTCTCGGATAAAACGCCTTGGAAGTGCTAGGTCGCGGATTAGATTTCCACCCGGGGTGGATTTTATCCTAAACAGATGAGGTTCGTTCTCGGAACGGCTGGCTTTCTCCTATCCTGTCTTCGTTCTCTCTTCGATTTCGGAACAATATATGACCTTAACAATTACTTACTGTTCCCTCTAAAATTTTGGACTGTTCATTGGGAAGTAGAGAACATCCGAAAATCAAAATTGGGATCAAAAGCCATCTTGACTATGACATCCTGAGGAGAACATCCGAAAATCAAAATTGGGATTAAAAGCCATCTTGACTATGACATCCTGGACAAGGTCCTCAGGGACACCCTGTACATGATTGCTCTGGTTTGTTTTACTTGATGCGCTGCCGTAAATCAAAAACTATCTCTAGAAAAAAGAAAAAAAAAATCACATGACATTTAAGATTGATGGCTGCCGATCTCTGGCCGAAAAATATGATCGTCATAAATCTGTCAGATCGCTTCAGCTGTGTAATTTGGAGCTTTTTCGAAAATTTTGGGTAATTTGGGTCCCGCGTATAAGTAGATATTGGAACCGTTTTGTCTAGAGGTAAAGTTAGAAGAGTTAGTTGAGGTTATAATTAAAAGTGATTAACTTGGAAAGCTTCTGGTCATTTTGTCTGTCTTAAAGTTATAAGTTTGACTTCTCAACGTCCTGATGAGTTTACTTGGAATTTTGGAAGAGAGATTTCGTAGAAGAAATGGGAGTACCTAATGGGACTTATAAAGCAGAGAAATAGATGATTGAACGAGTAATGTAAGATCTAAGTGCCAGCCTAGTTAGCTTAGTTGGTAGTGCGTCTGCCTTGTAAGCGCTAGGCCGCGAGTTCGATTCCCGCCCGGGGGGATTTTATCCTGATGGGATACTCAACCACTTAGTTAAGTAAAACTGAGTTGGAAATAATAAGAAGGCAATTTGTACAAGAGAGAAACAGTCAGACTGAAAGTATATTGTGGAAAGATGGTAGTACACTACAACTGGCTGAAATTCATTTTCCAACAAACCGTCTCTCAAGATGCCGAAATGTCTAGCAAAGCAACAATTTTCAAAATTGAAAAGAACTAAAAGACAATTAACAATTAAAATAAAACAATTAAAACAAAGGTACCCCAAAAAAAAAAAATGACAGCCTAGTTCGTAAATTCGTGTGAACTTCACCCATGTTTTTGGACTATTTGTCCGTCCCTACATCACACCTAAGCCTCAGTGTGGGCTTTCTGTACATGCATTGAGTTAAGCTGCCTAGTTAGGTAGGAGGGCAGGGCGTCTGCCTTGAAAGCGCTAGGTCGCGGCCCGACCTGGGTCGATTTTATCCCAAATAGATAATGTTCGTTCTCGGAAAGGCTGGCTTATCCTTCCTCCTCTCTTCGATTTCGGGACAGAGTTTTCAGAATTCTATGTCTGAATTCTATATCTATGTCTGATGTAATGATTCCTTTTTGTTAAAGATCCCCATTAGTGAAATCTCCAGGGGAGGTGAAAACCAGGTAGGGGGGGGGGGGGTTAAAGCTTACACAGCAACATGTAGAAACATATTTGGTAGGTACATAGGTACCGAAATATTGAATTGCCAGCCTAGTTATCTTGGGAGGAAATGTAAGCGCTTTGTCGCGGGACTCGCGGGTTAAATTCCCGTCCAGGGCGGATTTTTATCCTGAACGGATAAATTTCGTTCTCAAGACGGCTGGTTTTCTGGTAATCCTGATGTCTTTCTTCTCTCTTCGCTTCAGGGATAAGACCTTAGCGGTTACAGTTCCCTCTCTATCAAACCTCTTTAAAAAAGAAAAAAATAAAGGTTTATATGGTGTATAAAGTCAACAGTAGATTGTAGAGCCAGGACCCTAGGGTAAGGCGTTCGTCCAAAACCGATCTAAATTTATTATTTCCAAATTCTGAAAACCTAATAAGTTCTCAATATTTCGAGTCTTAAATTGGAAAGTGAAGTTAGTCATAGCTTCTTATGATCGTCAGCATCCGAAAGTGCCCTCAGGTAAACTCTAATTATTTACATACAGGGTAGCAGAAAGTCGGATTTTTGAGAATCGATTTCCTAGTTCTCTCGGATAAAACGCCTTGGAAGAGCTAGGTCGCGGATTAGATTACCACCCGGGGCGGATTTTATCCTACACAGATAAGATTCGTTCTCGGAACGGCTGGCTTTCTCCTATCCTGTCTTCGTTCTCTCTTCGATTTCGGAACAATATGACCTTAACAATTACTTACTGTTCCCTCTAAAATTTTGGACTGTTCATTGGGAAGTGGAGAACATCCGAAAATCAAAATTGGGATTAAAAGCCATCTTGACTATGACATCCTGGACAAGGTCCTCAGGGACACCCTGTACATGATTGCTCTGGTTTGTTTTACTTGATGCGCTGCCGTAAATCAAAAACTATCTCTAGAAAAAAGAAAAAAAAAATCACATGACATTTAAGATTGATGGCTGCCGATCTCTGGCCGAAAAATATGATCGTCATAAATCTGTCAGATCGCTTCAGCTGTGTAAAGCTTTTTCGAAAATTTTTGGTAATTTGGGTCCCGCGTATAAGTAGATGAGACCGACCGACAGACCGACCGACCGACCGACCGACAGACAGACAGACGACACCGAAGCGAATACAATAGTCCGTCCCTTATACCTTTTATTATTAATAATAATAAAGGAAGGACGGACTAAAAAGGGGATCAGTAATTTATGACGGGATACTCCCGTTTTAACGAATTCATATTAGACATTCCTACTCCTATGCAGGTAACTTAAAAGGCCTTTCGTAAAAAAAAGGTATGTTAATTTAGTTACAGTTTAAATTTAAAATATTTTACAAGGTTTAGAAGAAAAAAGTTATCAGTTCGGTTCCTTTCGCGAATTCTCTCGAACGAAACGTTGCGTTGGCGTTGGTTGGTCCGAAGAATGGTTTCTGTAACTGGTCCACTGAATCACTACATTTTTTACCTACCAATATTTGTATTTGGTTGCCTTTATCACATATTTTCATTAAAAATAAAATAAAATGATGCTCTGGTTCAGTGAATCACCTCAGAGAAAGAACTCCTGGTAGTAGTACCTATACTTAAGGTACATAACTATGGGTATGTACATAATTTTCGGGAAACGGCTGGTCAAACATTATTTATTTTCTTACCGCTACATAACATATTGTATATCTTGATTTACACGAAGATTTAGACCATTATGTAAGATTTCTTAAGGGCTTTTATTTTCTTAAAAAAATCTTTTGACAGGTTAAATTTATCGCTGAATATGGTTTAGAGATCCATCAATATATTTAGACCGAGCATCCGTGATTCCGTACCTCAAAACTTACAAACCTATCGAACTTGAAAAAGCTTCAATAATATTCCAGAGATGATTTATTCGTAAAACGAGATGTAGGCCGAAGTGGGGCCACTTGGACACCTCGGGGATATGTGACACGAACAGACAAATACTATGGGTAAATCTTCAGAGGTAATTTCATATTCGAGTATTTTTGCTGTCACCTAAGAACAATACCTTTCGATGTAAAACTCCTTGAAAAAAGGGCAAGTTTTTTTTTTTTTTTTTTCTTAAGCGCTTTAACAATGCTTATGGACATGTCGTTCGCGCTGATTTTAGGCCAAGTTTATTTCAATCAATAATCGCGCCATTGACAAAAATTTGTACTCGTTTTTCGATGGCAAATATTTCAACGGGTTACTTTCTCGTGTTCTCGTGTTGACCCAGCACCCAACATAGGAAGTATTGTGTCCCGTCCATCTAATGAGGGACACACTACGGGATGGGCATGCTACGACACAGACCAGTAGAAAATCGCCCGTCCGGATCAAGTCACCCCGCTGTCACTACGGTATGGGCATGCTACGACACAAACCAGTAGAAAATTGCCCGTCCGGATCAAGTCACCCCGCTGTTCGGTAGTTGGAATAATTACCCAGGTATAAATATTCCAGTTCGCTGGCAGAATGATGGATTTCTCCTCATACGGTAGCTCTAGAAACGTCAAAACCACAACGTATGATTTGCCTACCCATTGCCCATCAGCTGCTGCTCCTGCTTCGGCTACCTTCAAACTCGAACTGGGACGCTGCAAGATTGCAATCTACTTGCGATCGAAACGACCTTTTATGACGGACTATTTGAGAAATGAGAACAGTTTGAAAAAAGGGACTGGCATATGATTGGTAAACATTTTAAATATCTGGTGCCAGCCTAGTTAGCTTGGTTGGTAGCGCGTCTGCCTTGTAAGTTGTAAGCGCTAGATCGTGGGGTCGATTCCCGCCCGGGGGCAGATTTTATCCTAAACAGATAAAGTTCGTTTTCGGAACGGCTGTCTTTCTCCTATCCTGTCTTCATCTTCCATTTCGAAACGATAAGACCTCAGCAGTTACAGTTCCCTCTGTCAAACCTCTTTGAAAAAAGTACCTATCTAAGTGCACCTTTTTGGAAGTGCTCCCAATTAGTAGTGTACGCAATTAGCACGCCCCTTCCATTTTATTATCCCCACCCCTGGAAAATCCTAATGTCAATGCGCATTAACATTACGAAAGGAAGACAGGATAGCCAGTCGTTCCGAGTGTGGGAATCGAACCCTAGATCTATTGTTTACAAGGCAGAGCAGTGGATGTCACGTCCACCCCTCCCTAGCCACCTATCTACCTCTACCTACACAGCTGTACACCCCGCGCGTGATGTCAAGTTTATCACTAAATTCCTAGCATGCATGCCTGCACTTTCATAACGCTATAACTTTCCATGGAGATGCGTTTTCCAATCTGTGAACCCGGGGAAAGCGGAGGAGAATGGGAAAAGGTTGAAATACAGGGTGTCCAATGAAGGCGGGAAGAACAAAAGTCAAAGGTTTAGACTCTAACACCCATATTTATGAACAAAATGCTGGCTCTTAAGTTCGTGCTAAGCATAGTCTCAAGGCATTTGATTGGTCAATTTTGACTTGAGACTGATCTAAGAACGATCATTCTTGTTCATAAATACGAGTATGAGATTCTTACAACAGTGAGATTCTTACAACAGTGAGATTTTTACAACAGTGAGATTCTTACAACAGTGAGATTCTTACAACAGTGAGATTCTTACAACAGTGAGATTCTTACAACAGTGAGATTCTTACAACAGTGAGATTCTTACAACAGTGAGATTCTTACAACAGTGAGATTCTTACAACAGTGAGATTCTTACAACAGTGAGATTCTTACAACAGTGAGATTCTTACAACAGTGAGATTCTTACAACAGTGAGATTCTTACAACAGTGAGATTCTTACAACAGTGAGATTCTTACAACAGTGAGATTCTTACAACAGTGAGATTCTTACAACAGTGAGATTCTTACAACAGTGAGATTCTTACAACAGTGAGATTCTTACAACAGTGAGATTCTTACAACAGTGAGATTCTTACAACAGTGAGATTCTTACAACAGTGAGATTCTTACAACAGTGAGATTCTTACAACAGTGAGATTCTTACAACAGTGAGATTCTTACAACAGTGAGATTCTTACAACAGTGAGATTCTTACAACAGTGAGATTCTTACAACAGTGAGATTCTTACAACAGTGAGATTCTTACAACAGTGAGATTCTTACAACAGTGAGATTCTTACAACAGTGAGATTCTTACAACAGTGAGATTCTTACAACAGTGAGATTCTTACAACAGTGAGATTCTTACAACAGTGAGATGGGAAATTTTTTTTTTTTTTTTTTTTTTTTTTTTTTTTTTTTTTTATGCGTTAGGTAGGTAGGTACATCCAATTCTACCAAACCTTCAAACGCTTTACGGTCATAAAAACATTTTGAAAAAAAAAAAAAAAAAAAAAAAAAAAAAACAGAAGACGAGTAATTAAAATAACAAAATTCCAGGTCTCTCTCTCTCTCTCTCTCTCTCTCTCTCTCTCTCTCATGTTTTGTTTTTTGGATTAATTACATTTCTCTCAGGTCTCAGGTAGAGAGAGAGAGAGAGAGAGAAGGGTTCTTCCACCTAGCCTCATCCCATCTCATGTTAGGCGTATAGCTATAAGTTCGAAGCTCGTATCTTGTAGTAATCTTTCCCAGGCATTTCTTTGCCACTGAAGCTCATTAATAACTCGAACCCGGGTCCTTCTGCCACGTTCACTCCCACTGGACCGCGATAACTCCATAGTCTGTTCCGATCTAATCACATAGGCTAAAAGCGGAGTGCATAGCTCATCGAGCAGGTAGCGACAACTTCAAACCGCATAGAATTGAGTGCAAAAAGCTCTATGCTTCTCCCCTCCATTCTGTTCCTAGCCTTTGATAGTAAAAAGAAAAGGATTGTTCCTCAGGAGAGGTTTGATAGAGAGAACTGATGTAGCTGCTAAGATCTTATCATCCCGCAAGCGAAGAGAAGAGAAAAACAGGAAAGGAGAAAGCCAGACGTTCCGAGAACGGATCTGTGTTATAAAGTTCACCCCGGGCGGGAATCCGAGCGCTTACAAAAGGCCGACGGCCTGGGTGGGAATCGATCCTGCGGCCTAGCGCTGTATTCAAGACCTGGGTATATTTTGACTGTACCTACTGATGGCTGCCGATCTCTGGCCGAAAAATATGATCGTCATAAATCTGTCAGATCGCTTCAGCTGTGTAATTTGGAGCTTTTTCGAAAAATTTTGGTAATTTGGGTCCCGCGTATAAGTAGATGTTATTGGAACCGTTTTGTCTAGAGGTAAAGTTAGAAGAGTTAGTTGAGGTTATAATTAAAAGTGATTAACTTGGAAAGCTTCTGGTCATTTAGGTTTGACAGAGGGAACTGTAACTGCTATGGTCTTATCGTCCCGAAATCGAAGAGAGAAGCAAGACAGGATAGGAGAAAGCCAGCCGAGTTCCGAGAACAAACATTATCCCATCAGGATAAAATCCGCCCCGGGCGGGAATCGAACCCGCGGCCCAGTGCTTACAAGGCAGACGCACCGACAACCAAGCCAACTAGGCTGGCTATGTCTGAAGTTTGATCTGCACTAGAGTGGGACCTTTATCCATGTTTTTTTTATTTTCTTACAATTTTTAATCTTTTCAATTTAATTTTATTGTGGCATGTCTGTTTGAGTTGTATGCTGTGTCATATGGCAACCCAGACGCTGGGCAGCTCATCAATAAATTATTGATTGTTTCTCTCTTGCAGAAACTTATACACTTATAGTAGAACTTGAAGCATAGCATAACCCTAGAGTAGTGAAGGGCCCTCTAGAGCAGCTCTTGTGCGTTCAACTCGTTCCTATGCTAGCTAGAGCATAGAGCATCGTAAAATATATTTTTATTTTCTCATTCGATGGGGTCAGGTGACGCCCCCAAACTTGAGGGGTCACGGATGCTAGGTGCTCCCGGGGACTGCCCCTTTTGGAAGTTTTTTTTAATTTTATGAGAAGAAAAATAAGAAGATTAGGTATCTTGTGTTGCCTGGTTTTTCTCCATCTGGTACTCTGGAATGCTGATGGTACAGAATAGATAGCAGAGCTCCCAGAGTCATGCCTCCTCCAATGGTGGGTTCTACCAACGAGAATTGGAGATTTCACTGATGGGATTTTTCTCAAGTGGTCGAAAAGGAGTTTTGTTTGAGATTGAATTAAAAATTGACAGCCTGGCTGGTCATTTTGTCTGTCTTAAAGTTATAAAGTTTGACTTCTCAACGTCCTAATGAGTTTACTTGGAATTTTGGAAGAGAGATTTCGCGGAAGAAATTGGAGTACCTAATGGGACTTATAAAGTAGAGAAATAGATGATTGAACGAGTAATGTAAGATCTAAGTTTAGAAAAAGTTAATTTCCGATAATTTTCTAGTTAAAAAATTACCTAAACGATGCGAGTTCCAAGTGCCCCCCCCCCCTTTATAGACTCGTGTGGTGTGTGTCGTAACATGTCCATCCCGTAGTATGCCTCTCATCAGATGGGCGATAAGAGACACGGTACTTTTTTTTTTTTTTAAGAGGTTTGACAGAAGGAACTGTAACTACTGCTAAGCTGTTATCGTTCTGAAATCGAAGGGAAGACAGGATAGGTAGGAGAAAGTCAGCCGGAGAAACCCTAATGGTATCTCCTATCTCTACGTTTTTCAAAAGTTAATTTATTTTATTTCTCTTTGGTTCAAATTTTCAAAAGGTTAATTTGAAAAGGCGTATAGGCGTATGGTCTACCTATTGGGGGTAGATTTTGGTATGTAATCTGGATTTCTGGAAAAAGGTTGAGGATAGGGTTAGGATCACTCATTAATATTTTGTTTCGAAAAATTCTTGAGAAATTAATTAAAAATTCTAAAATCCTACTATTCCTAGCCTAAGCAAGACACTGAGAAAGTGGTGGTGAGTTTAGAACACTTCTGAAAACTAAGAAGAAGAGAAAGAAGAAGAAGAAGAAAAAAGAAGACCAAAAAAAGGCAGCTGTGGGCGGAGAACGGAGGAAAAGATCAAATTGCTTCTTTAAAATTATAAATCGCTAGAAATTAAGGTCTTGAGGTTTAATTTCCATACATTGTAGAAAATTAGAAAAAAAGGGCTGATCTATTAAATTTCGAAGAAGCTCATCAGAAGTTTAAAGTGGGCGGATGGGGTTTCATAAAGGGGTAAACAAGCTGGGTCCGTCCCTCCGGGAATTATTTAGGCCGTAGTTTATATAGCTTAGTTGGTAGTGCGTCTGCCTTGTAAGCGCTAGGCCGCGGGTTCGATTCCCGCCCGGGGCTATCATTCTTGATTTGATTTTTTGATTTTACTTTCATGTAATGATTTAAAATCAAAACTAGAGCCCGTTCTCCCTTTATTTCCAATTTAATTGTTTTTTTATCCTGATGGGATACTCAACCACTTAGTTAAGTAAAACTGAGTTGGAAATAATAAGAAGGCAATTTGTACAAGAGAGAAACAGTAAACAGTCAGACTGAAAGTATATTGTGGAAAGATGGTAGTACACTACAACTGGCTGAAAATGCTGAAATTCATTTTCTAACAAACCGTCTCTCAAGATGCCGAAATGTCTAGCAAAGCAACAATTTTCAAAATTAAAAAGAACTAAAAGACAATTAAAAATTAAAACAAAGGTACCCATAATGGTATCTCGTATCCCGATGTTCTTCAAAAGTTAATTTATTTGGTTTCTCTTTGGTTCGAAAGGTTAATATGAAAAGGCGTATGGTCTACGGTAGATAGGTATACCTATTAGGGGTAGATTTTGGTGTCTAATCTGGATTTCTGGAAAAAGGTTGAGGATAATAAGGTTAGGAAAGGGGTCACTCATTAATATTTTGTTTCGAAAAATTCTTGAGAAATTAATTAAAAAATTCTAAAAGCCCAAGCAAGACACTGAGAAAGTGGTGGTGAGTTTAGAACACTTCTGAAAACTAAGAAGAAGAAGAGAAAGTCCATTTGTAATGAAGTTTTTTGCTCGCGGCAGTCAGCATTCATTTTGAATTTTAATTCTCAGTGTTGGAATTCAAAACGATTGTTTCAAACACATCCTTGTTATTTATTTTATGTACCTACTTATAGCATATTGTAGAGATGTTACCACATTTTCATTTCAAAATGAACGAACGGAGTGAGATTGTGATTTTTTACCTTGGACATTTATAAATTTAAATAATTTATATAACAGACACTTTTGAGTGGAAGGTAACCACTAGGCGAGGTTGACTGGAGGCGTTCTCTACCACCTAACCCTTTGGATTACAAGTCCAACGTAGGTACCATATCTGAGTTACCTATACTAGGGCAGCTTAGGGCTGCTTTGTTAGCCAAATTCCCCTCAGAGATGACTTTTATTTATTTTTCAATACTTTATGTAAACGCAGGATTCTCATTCAATGAGCACTTAGGTATTTGCATCTCCCACCCAAATATCTGTTCGTAAAAGATCGACTTAAGATTCGTATATGTTCGGCTGTAACAATGGCCGTAGGGTTGTACTTTGATTTCAAGAAACGAAAATTTCATCTGCTGTCAGAATATAGCATGAAAAAACAGGTACAGGTTTTTTGAAGAATGGTTTTTGTAACTGGTTCGAACCTTCTCTTTGGAAAAAAAACTCATCGTAATAATAAAAATAAATAAATGAAAATAAATAATCCAATATGTTTTAGTAGTCAAACGTTTGCTTCAAAGCTTCGGTATCTCAAGCTCCATTTGTAATGAAGTTTTTTGCTCGCGGCAGTCAGCATTCATTTTGAATTTTAAGTCTCAGTGTTGGAATTCAAAACGATTGTTTCAAACACATCCTTGTTATTTATTTTATGTACCTATAGCATATTGTAGAGATGTTACCACATTTCAAAATGAACGAACGGAGTGAGATTCTGATTTTTTACCTTGGACATTTTTAAATTATAATATTTTTTATAACAGACACTTTTGAGTGGAAGGTAACCACTAGGCGAGGTTGACTGGAGGCGTTCTCTACCACTTAACCCATATCTGAGTTACCTATATACTAGGGCTGCTTTATTAGCTAAATTCTCCTCAGGGATGATTTTTATTTATTTTTCAATACTTTATGTAAAGGCAGGATTCTCATTCAATAAGTACTTAGGTATTTGCATCTCCCACCCAAATATCTGTTCGTAAAAGATCGACTTAAGATTCGTATAAGTTCGGCTGTTTGCCCCTACACCTAACCCAAATACCTATACTATAATAATTAAAAATTACTAAAAAAAAATGGAAGGCACCTGAAATTTTCAATGTAATTCTGATAGATATATCAAGCGTGAATCTCTCCCATTCTCCTCCCACTAACTCACTATTTGAGCGTCCAACATCGACTTCACTTAGTATTAACTATAAAACTTTAGAGAAGAGTTTAGAAATGAATGCCCCTCCGGCTGAAATCCGTATAATGAATAAATACCTTATACACAAGCAAGAGAGGTTTATGAAAGAAGGGCCGAATGCAACATTTACTCGTCCAAAGTCAATAATGGAAAACGCTATCTGTAGATTGTTTCAACCTTCAATAACAGTTTAGAAATGAATGCCCCTCCGGCTGAAATCCGTATAATGAATAAATACCTTATACACAAGCAAGAGAGGTTTATGAAAGAAGGGCCAAATGCAACATTTACTCGTCCAAATTCAATAATGGAAAACGCTATCTGCAGATTGTTTCAACCTTCAATAACAAGAAACCAAAAAACGAGTCAAAAAACTAGGCACCTGTATTATCCTGGATATCACAATGTCACACTGTCACAGCATTACTAAAAGCCTCAATTACTGATTCTATAAACTATATTATTTTTTCTGTTCACTCTGGTAATTCCGCCACTGGTCGCTACTCATTCTACTATCTATCTAATAAGAATACAATAATTATTTAAAGTCAATATTCAAGGGTATTTGAGTGGAATTTTTGAGTGTATGGCCGCCATACACGCGCTACATGGACGCTACGCCACTGGGTTGTCACCAAAACACAGATGGCCCAGTTCCCAAGATTATTACTAAACCATATTATGACTAGGTATATTATTGTTTCTACTTATACTTATAATTATACTTATAATTATACTTATATACTCTACTCGGCGTTTTAATAACTATCCCCGTGATAATTATTTATACACGAGGCTTCGTGATTATGTTGACTCATATTTAACAGACAATAACAAACAACATCCATAGATACCCTAACTATCTAACCATGTACATATATTAACTACCTATAAGCTCTATTACTACATTAAGCAGGAACTTAGGTTACCTACTTGTGTCGCGAAAAAAAGGGAGAGGGTGATAGTCAGAAGAAAGAAGCGGAGGAAGAACCTAACCAGAAGTACTACATAAAAGGAGAAGAAGAAGAAGAAGAAGAAGAAGAAGAAGAAGAAGAAGAAGAAGGAGGAGTAGTAGAAGAAAGAAGCGGAGGAAGAACCTAACCAGAAGTACTACATAAAAGGAGAAGAAGAAGAAGAAGAAGAAGAAGAAGAAGAAGAAGAAGAAGAAGAAGAAGAAGAAGAAGAAGAAGGAGGAGGAGGTCAAAGAGGAGTAGGAGGAGGAGGACGCAGAGGAAGAACCTAACCAGAGGTACAAGAAGACGAAGGAGAAGAAAAAGAAAAAGAAGGAAGTGGAAGAGGAGTAGGAGGAGGAGGAAGCAGAGGAAGAACCTAACCAGAGGTACAAGAAGACGAAGGAGACGAAAAAGAAGGAAGTGGAAGAGGAGGAGGAGTAGGAGGAGGAGGACGACGCAGAGGAAGAACCTAACCAGAGGTACAAGAAGACGAAGGAGACGAAAAAGAAGAAGAAGGAGGAAGTGGAAGAGGAGTAGGAGGAGGAGGACGACGCAGAGGAAGAACCTAACCAGAGGTACAAGAAGACGAAGGAGACGAAAAAGGAGGAGGAGGAGGAGAACTGAAGAATAAGAGTGCTGGAGAGGAGGGTGAGCTAAAATCTAGAGGTAATGGTTGATAGAGCGTCTGTCTTGTAGCTTGGTTGATAGAGCGTCTGTCTTGTAGCTTGGTTGGCCAGCACCTCCTGGTTGATAGGCAGTTGACCACTCGGCCACAGAGGAGGGCTATAAGGTTCATCCCTACACTTGTTCATGTATATGTAATTATGTATGTATACAAAACCAATGTCAGGTTAATACTGAAGTACTATTATGTACACAGGTAGCAAGGTCAGACCAAATAGTAGTCACTCTGGAAATAATAGTTATTAAGTTTAGTATTATTCACAAGAGTCATTATAACTATAGACACAGGGCTGTACCCAGGGGGGGTCATCTGGCCAAATTTGCCTCGGTTCCCTCGAGGGGGCACGGAACCAGCAGTTTTCTTCCCCCACCCCCCCCCCAAAAAGAGGAAAATAAAATATGAGTTTAAGTGTGTTTTTCTTTCGGGAAACTTTCTGAAACAAACCCGTTAGGAGAAAAACGAGTCCGGGACTCAGACGGCCCAGTTGGGGTCTGATTCAGACCGTCTGATCGGGCCTGACTTGAGGATCTTCACCGGGATATTTCCCAGTGAAATAATATTTATCATGTCTCTCCTAAAGGTAAGAAGATAGCTACGAATGTAATATATAAATATAAATAAATATGAATAGTATAAGAATATGGAGAGAGAGAGAGAGAGAGAGAGAGAGAGAGAGAGAGAGAGACTGAGAGAGAGAAGGGTGATTCTTCAGAAGAAAATGTGCTTTTGAAAAATTGAAACATTGAAATCGAAAAAACGAAGAAGAAAAAGAAGCAGAGGGTGAGGAAGAAGAAGAAGAAAATGAGAACTTTTATAATAATAATATTGTGTGTACCTCGATATCAAAAAATTCCCGTAATTGAATAAAAACTCCAAGAGCGATTTCCATTTGAAGTCAATTTTCTGTTTCATATTTTTGCGCGCAAATTGAATTTTCAACAAGTTTCCTGTTATTTTTACAGGAGGGTCGGAGATCCCCCCCCCCTGAACCTAACCCTAATATTTGGACTAAATAGGGACCCCCTGCTGGGCCCCTTAGGATAAATGTGAAATTGAATACTATACATTTTTATTTTATTTTATTTTTTCGCTAGCAATATGTAACAAACCTGCAGGGCGTAACAAGTGTTGTACAATAGGTACACTTTTGCACCAACCACCTACCTATGGGAGCTTTCAGCCAGAGTCCAACTATTGTGGAGCAGACGCTTCAAATAGGAATTGAAGATTGAATTTCAAGGTAAGATTGTAAGAGGGAGGAAGAAGAAGAAGGAAAAGAAGAAGAAGGGGCAAAGAAACCAGTGACACAGATAAGGAAAAGGAACAACAGAAGAAGGAGCAGTAGCAGCAGAGGAAGAAGAAGAAGGAAAAGAGGAAGAAGGAGATTGAAAAAGAAGAGGCAAAGAAACCAGTGAAACAGATAAGGAAAAGGAACAACAGAAGAAGGAGCAGTAGCAGCAGCAGAGGAAGAAGAAGAAGAAGAAAAACGGTAACAGTTTAGGCATTCCAGTTCGCTGGCAGAATGATGGATTTCTCCTCATACGGTAGCTCTAGAAACGTCAAAACCACAACGTATGATTTGCCTACCCATTGCCCATCAGCTGCTGCTCCTGCTTCGGCTACCTTCAAACTCGAACTGGGACGCTGCAAGATTGCAATCTACTTGCGATCGAAACGACCTTTTATGACGGACTATTTGAGAAATGAGAACAGTTTGAAAAGAGGGACAGACAGAATAATTGGTAAACATTTTAAATATCTGGTGCCAGCCTAGTTAGTTGGATGGTAGCGCGTCTGCCTTGTAAGCGCTAGGCCGCGGGTTCGATTCTCGCCCGGGGCGAATTTTATCCTGAGGTTCGTTCTCGGAACGGCTGTCTTTCTCCTATCCTGTCTTCATCTTCCATTTCGAAACGATAAGACCTCAGCAATTTAGAGTTCCCTCTATCAAACTTCTTTTAAAAAAAGTACCTATCTATGTGCACCTTTTTGGAAGTGCTCCCAATTAGTAGTGTACGTTTAGCACGCCTGAAGGAGGAGGAAGAGGAGTAGGAGGAGGAGGAAGCAGAGGAAGAACCTAACCAGAGGTACAAGAAGACGAAGGAGACGAAAAAGAAGAAGAAGAAGAAGGAGGAGGTGGAAGAGGAGTAGGAGGAAGAGGAAGCAGAGGAAGAACCTAACCAGAGGTACAAGAAGACGAAGGAGACGAAAAAGAAGAAGGAGAAAGTGGAAGAGGAGTAGGAGGAGGAGGAAGCAGAGGAAGAACCTAACCAGAGGTACAAGAAGACGAAGGAGACGAAAAAGAAGAAGAAGAAGGAAGTGGAAGAGGAGTAGGAGGAGGAGGAAGCAGAGGAAGAACCTAACCAGAGGTACAAGAAGACGAAGGAGAAGAAAAAGAAGAAGAAGAAGAAGGAGGAGGTGAAAGAGGAGGAGGAGGAGGACGCAGAGGAAGAACCTAACCAGAGGTAGAAGAAGAAGAAGAAGGAGGAGGTGAAAGAGGAGTAGGAGGAGGAGGACGCAGAGGAAGAACCTAACCAGAGGTTCAAGAAGACGAAGGAGACGAAAAATAAGAAGAAGAAGGTGAAAGAGGAGTAGGAGGAGGAGGACGCAGAGGAAGAACCTAACCAGAGGTACAAGAAGACGAAGGAGACGAAAAATAAGAAGAAGAAGAAGGAGGATGTGAAAGAGGAGTAGGAGGAGGAGGAGGAGGAGGAGGACGCAGAGGAAGAACCTAACCAGAGGTAGAAGAAGAAGAAGGAGGAGGTGAAAGAGGAGTAGGAGGAGGAGGACGCAGAGGAAGAACCTAACCAGAGGTACAAGAAGACGAAGGAGACGAAAAAGAAGGAGGAGGAGAAGGAGAAGTGAAGGATAAGAGTGCTGGAGAGGAGGGTGAGCTAAAACCTAGAGGTAATATGGGGTTTATAACTGTTGTTGGGGTAGAATAACCTATAATGAACGGTAATTAAAAACAGAAGCAAAATATATCAATGAAAACAATCACCTAGTAGGAAAAAAATAAAACTGTTATTATAGGTGAATATCAGGCATGGACGAGAATTTTCTCTCTTTTTTTCGAAGAAGTTTGATAGAGGGAACTGTAACTGCTATTAAGGTCTTAGCGCGGAATAGAAGTAGAGCGTCTGTCTTGTAGCTTGGTTGGTAGAGCGTCTGTCTTGTAGCTTGGTTGGTAGAGCGTCTGGCCACTGGATCGATTCCTTTCCGGGATGGATTTTATTCTGAACGAATAATGTTCATTCTCGAAAAGGCTGGCTTTCTCCTATCCTGTCTTCCTTCTCTCTTCGATTTCTAGACGATAAGACCTTAGCAGTTACAGTTCCCTCTGTCATCATCATCATGTTCTTATAAAGGCATCGCCTTGTCGAGACAGCTATTGTTCTCCATTGCCATCAACTTCATCTGAGGATATGTTTCAGCATTCATCAGGTCTTTCACATCCTGGAAATATGAAAGTCTGGGACGTCCTCTTGTCCTTTCTCCCAAGACTCTGCCTTCAAAAATGTTGTTGAGGAAGGGATTATGACGGATCAAGTGACCAATGAGTTTCTTTTTACTTTCTATTACTACAGTTATTTTCTTCTCGGAATATTTGATAGAAGCTTCCCTTTTTCTTCATCTTCTTGTAGCACTCTCTATCAAACCTCTTTAAAAATAGAAAGTAAAAAAAATCTAATCTACGTGAAGAATAGAGATGGCTGTCAAAAGATCACCTCTTCAAGGGAGACATGTTTGATGTTCGTTCCGTTGAGTTTCACACCTTTATTTTTCTTGACAAAATCTCTCCAATACACTGAAATATATCAATGAAAACAATCACCTAGTAGGAAAAAAATAAAACTGTTATTATAGGTGAATATCAGGCATGGACGAGAATTTTCTCTTTTTTTTTCAAAGAAGTTTGATAGAGGGAACTGTAACTGCTAAGGTCTTAGCGCCCAGGAATAGAAGAAAGAAGGAAGACAGGATAGAAGAAAGCCAGCCGTTCTGAGAACGAACCTCATCTATTTAGGATAAAGTTCGCCCCGGGCGGGAATCAAACCCGTCTCTAAGCGCTTACAAGGAAGACGTGTTACCCTCCAAGCTATAATTAGACTGGCTATAACTTACGTGGTCCATGAAGTGTTCTAGATTTTGATTAGTGGATTTCAAACTGGATCTAGTGGAGAGGTGGGGCTTGAGTGGTTATCAGTGGATTGGCATCTTCAGCTTGGCTTCGGCTGAGACTTGCCCCCGAGATGGAGAAGGTCGGAATGGTTTACAAAATAAAGTTCGCCCCGGGCGGGAATCAAACCCGTCTCCAAGCGCTTACAAGGAAGACGTGTTACCCTCCAAGCTATAATTAGACTGGCTTTAACTTACACTTCGAGCAAAATTACGTGGTCCATTAAGTGTCCTAATGATTTTCTTACCATAGTAAACTATAAAGTTGCCTCAGTGGCGTAGTGGTCAAGACGCTCGCCTGGTAAACAGGAGGGCGTGGGTTCGATCCCAGTCGAGGCATGGAATTTTATCCTCATTTATTTGAGAGTGTGACCACATGGATTTTGATTAGTGGATTTCAAACTGGATCTAGTGGAGAGGTGGGGCTTGAGTGGTTATCAGTGGATTGGCATCTTCAGCTTGGCTTCAGATGGGAGTTGCTCCCGAGATGGAGAAATTCGGAATGGTTTACAAGATGGTATTCGGATGAGGAGTACCTCAGGGCTCCACGTGAGGACCATTCCACCTGTTGGACAACTAACCTCAGCGGAGAACTTTGAAACTGGAGGCTGAAGGCTATTGGTTCGAGTCCAAGTGAGGTTAAATTGAGCGTATTGATTTTGGGCTCGATCGAACCTAATAGGTACACTAATCGAATAGATAGTAGATACACCGGTGGCGACATTTTTAGTAGAATAAGAAGAAAAGTTATACCTAGAGATGGTCGAATTAGTAAAGTCAGCTTCAGTAATGCCTGTGATGTCCACAAAAAATGTAAATGACCTACGATCTTCGCCACAAATAGAAGAAGACGAAGAAGAAGAAGAAGAAGAGGAGGAGAGTCATGAATTATGACGTCATTGCCTACGGGAGCGTATGCCGTGACGTCAAAC